>NC_084623.1:20380745-20568245 GCF_033978795.1 Nerophis ophidion
TTCGGGCCGAAGGCTGCGTACACCCTGGACAAGTCGCCACCTCATCACAGGGCCAACACAGATAGAAAAACAACATTTACACTCACATTCACACACTAGGCCCAATTTAGTGTAGGTTGGCAGGTTGTGTAAATCGTTAAAAAAAAAAAAACAGAATACAATGATTTCCAAATCCTTTTCAACTTATATTCAATTGAATAGACTGCAAAGACAAGATATTTAAAGTTCAAACTGAGAAACTTAATTTTTTTTGCAAATAATCATTAACTTAGAATTTAATGGCAGCAACACATTGCAAAAAATTTGGCTCAGGGGTTTTCCTTTTAACAACACTCAGTAAATGTTTTGGAACTGAGGAGACCAATTTTTGAAACTTCTCAGGTGGAATTCTTTCCCATTCTTGTTTTATGTACAGCTTAAGTTGTTCAACAGTCCGGGGTCTCCGTTGTGGTATTTTACGCTCCACAATGTGCCACACATTTTCCATGGGAGACAGGCCTGGACTACAAGCAGGCCAGTCTAGTACCCACACTCTTTTACTACAAAGCCAGCGCTGTTGTAACACGTGACTTGGCATTGTTTTGCTTAAATAAGCAGGGGCGTCCATGATAACATTGCTTGGATAGCAACATGTTGCTCCAAAACCTGGATGTACCTTTCAGCATTAATGGTGCCTTCACAGATGTGTAAGTTACTCATGCCTTGGGAACTAACACACCTCCATACCATCAGATGCTAGCTTTTGAACTTTGCACCTATAACCGCCCTGATGGTTCTTTTCCTCTTTGGTCCGAAGGACACGACGTCCACAGTTTCAAAACACTTTTCCACTTTGCATCAGTCCATCTTAGATGAGTTCGGGACCAGCAAAGCCGGCAGCATTTCTGGATGTTGTTGATAAATGGCTTTCACTTTGCATAGTTTTTAACTTGCATTTACAGATGTAGCGACCACCTGTAGTCACCAATAGTGTTTTTTCTGAAGTGTTCCTGAGCCAATGTAGTGATATCCTTTACACACTGATGTTGCTTTTTGATGCAGTACCGCCTGAGGGATCGAAGGTCAAGGGCGTTCAATGTTACGTGCAATGATTTCTCCAGATTCTCTGAACCTTTTTATAATATTACAGACTTTAGATGGTGAAATCCCTAAATTCCTTGCAATAGCTCGTTGAGAAATGTTGTTCTTAAATGGTTCGACAATTTGCTCATGCATTTGTTCACAAAGTGGTGACCATAGCCCCATCCTTGTTTGTGAATGACTGAGCATTTCATGAAAACTGCTTTCATACCCAATCATGGCACCCACCTGTTTCCAGTTAGCCTCTTTACCTGTGGGATGTTCCAAATAAGTATTTGATGAGCATTCCTCAACTTTCTCAGTCTTTTTGAAACTTGTGCCAGTTTTATTTAAATATGATGCTGGCATCAAATTCCAAATGAGCTAATATTTGAAAAAAATTAAGTTTCTCAGTTCGTGTTTGTTGTCTTTGCAGTGTATTCAATTGAATATAGGCTGAAAGGGATTTGCAAATCATTGTACTCTGTTTTTATTTACGTTTTACACAACGTGCCAACTTCACCGGCTTTGGGTTTCGTAAATATTCAGTGACAGTCAACTAAATGAACATACTTATTCATTCCCAGCATTTGACTGGTACAATACATATTTGTGAATATAAATGGAAGAGAGCTGAAAAATATCAATATCCTCACGCTAAAGTCAATACATCCAATACAGTCTACCGCTTGGTTTCGATACTAACGATATTTGGGTCGATACATTACCTCTATACCCAGATACACTTTGTGATACCAGTACTGTCTGAGCAAAGTACATTTCCAAATGGTTTAAAACATATTTATAAGTCCGAACAAAGATCAGCCTCGTACACTAGTAAAATACTCACAACGACATAAATACTGTCCACGCAGTTCGAGGCGCTCAGGGCACGAACCCAGTGAGTGACCAAGGCACAGCTCCCCACCGGCAGTAACGGTTTAGCAATGCCGACCAGGTGGGCAAAGTCCCCGCTGGTGTCGGCCGCCACATCTTTCTGGAGCCTGGTTCCGTAGCCAGCGGCGAGAATTACAGCCTTCATCGACACTCGCAAACATCCATTAGTTTTTCGTCATTTTGTCACGTGGTTCCACTACGCGTACGCCTCTTAGTCTTTGCCCGGAAGTTCAGAATCAAAACCTTCGTTGTTTTTAGGGATACAATTGTAACCGAAGATTTGTATATGTCGCCTATACTGTATAAAACTACAAAATAACAAACACGGAGGATCCAGTTTTACACAAAGACCACTTTATTTCCTTTATTTTCAAAGCCTCCGCTCCACTACAACGTGTTCCCACTTCCGCTCTTAACACCTTCAAAATAAGAGCTAAATGATAAATGGGTTGTACTTTTATAGCGCTTTTCTACCTTCAAGGTACTCAAAACGCTTTGACACTACTTCCACATTTACCCATTCACACACATTCACACACCGATGGAGGGAGCTGCAATGCAAGGCGCTAACCAGCACCCATCAGGAGCAAGGGTGAAGTGTCTTGCTGAGGACACAACGGACGTGACGCGGTTGGTACTAGGTGGGGATTGAACCAGGGATCCTCGGGTTGCGCACGGCCACTCTATCACCGCGCCACGCCATCTCAAGGCATATGCTGTATAACAGTGGTTCTCAAATGGGGGTAGGCGTACCCCTGGGGGTACTTGAAGGTATGCCAAGGGGTACGTGAGATTTTTCAAAAATATTCTATAAATACCAATTTAAAAAATCCTTTAAAAGTATATTTATTGAATAATACTTCAACAAAATATGAATGTAAGTTCACAAACTGTGAAAATAAATGCAACGATGCATTATTCAGTGTTGACAGCTAGAGTTTTTGTGGACATGTTCCATAAATATTGATCTTAAAGATTTCTTTTTTTGTGAAGAAAGACATGCACCTGGGGATAGGTTGATTGGCAACACTAAATTGGCCCTAGTGTGTGAATGTGAGTGTGAGTGTTGTCTGTCTATCTGTGTTGGCCCTGCGATAAGGTGGCGACTTGTCCAGGGTGTACCCTGCCTTCCGCCCGATTGTAGCTGAGATAGGCGCCAGCGCCCCCCGCGACCCCGAAAGGGAATAAGCGGTAGAAAATGGATGGATGGATGGATGTTTAGAATTAAGTTCATGAATCCAGATAGATCTCTATTACAATCCCCAAAGAGGGCTCTTTAAGTTGATGATTACTTCTATGTGTAAAAATCTTTATAATTGAATCACTTGTTTATTTTTCAACAACTTATTAGTTATTTTTATATCTTTTTTTCCAAATAGTTCAAGAAAGACCACTACAAATGAGCAATATTTTGCACTGTTATGTAATTTAATAAATCAGAAACTGATGACATAGTGCTGTGTTTTACTTCTTTATCTCTTTTTTTCAACCATAAATGCTTTGCTCTTATTAGGGGGTACTTGAATTAAAAACATGTTCACAGGGGGTACATCATTGAAAAAAGGTTGAGAACCACTGTTGTATAACAGCTTATAAAAGGAATTTAACATCACAAAGAGGCAAGCCCATAAAAATAGGTTACATACCTCCCCTCCTACAAAAAGAAACGTCCTCGTTTCGAAACAATAACAGGATAAGTGCAAAAACAACACAGGCAGTTAAGACACAATACAATACAGTATAAAAGCAGCCATGGACACCAATTTTGAGCCCTCAATTAACTTCACATGTATGTTTGTGGAATGCGGGGAGAAAATGGAGTACTCGAGAAAACACAGGCTCACAGAGGGAAACGTGAATAGTAAAGTTATAAACTCTTTAGTGTATATATATATATATATATATATATATATATATATATGTGTAGTGTACTGCCCAGTTATAAACTACAATGTCATGACCCGCTGGTTAATATGCTAACCACTAGGCCACCATGCGGCTGCGTCATAATTTAAAAAACGTTTATTTATGTCGATAATAAAATAACATAGGTCTATTATGTCAGTATAGGACAGCATCTGGTAGTCTGCCTGTTAGTGGTCACTGATATACACGAATGAAGCAGAAGGATGGGTGTTTGTTCATTTATTTTTAGGCATAACAAAAGCATAAAAAATGCCTTTATGCACTTCCTGGTAACACTACAATTTTCCTCAAAATAGATTTTGTACGAAAACAAAAACAGGAATTTGTGTGACATAATTGACAAAATATGGGAAATGTTTTTATTTTGAGTGCTTTCATGTTGAACACTCATTCTACATCTTCGGAGTTGCTCCCTTCATGGGGCGCCGCATCATTCTCCTTATCATCTTCACCCTCTTTAACTGGTTCCTGGGAATGGGAAGGTTCCGGATCAGACGTCTCCATTGGTTCCTCTGATTCCGGTTCAGGTTGAACTTTAGTATCAGGTTCAGATTCCTGTTCCACTTCTGGCTCTGGATCAGCCTCTGAATTTGGTCTTGCTTCAACTTCAGGCTCAGCTTCAGGCTTAGCTTCAGCTTCAGCTTCAGGTTCAGGTTCAGGTTCAAGCTCAGCTTCAGGTTCAGGTTCAGGTTCAGGTTCAGGCTCAGCTTCAGCTTCAGCTTCAGGTTTAGCGTCTGATTCAGCATCCGATTCAGCGTCAGCTTCAGATGTTAGTATTCCCTCAGCTCTTGTTACCTCCACCTGAGAAGAAATTGAAATTAAGGTCCTAGCAGGAATAGTTTGTATGAATACTCGATACTAGGGCAGCGAATCTTTGGGTGTCCCACGATTCGATTCAATATCGATTCTTGGGGTTGCGATTCGATTATAAATCGATTTTTTCAATTCCACGTATAGAGGAACTCGGACCACTGTAGACACATAGGCACATCACTGCATTGACATTTTAACCTTGCTAGCAAAAATAGAACACCTGGGTCTAAACTTGTGATTACTGTAACTGAGGTGTTCCTCAAGGCACCCATTTAAGTCCTCTTCTTTTTGGCAGTTTAAATTTTTTTTTCCGGAATGTGATTTATGTAACTAAGGTCTTGCTGTTGATTGTTCACCGCATATGCAAATGCAGTTGTCATTTGTTAAACCTCTTCAGTTATATTAGTTGTTTTCCTCAAAGTTCCACTTTAGGTCCTCTGTTTTTCATTATTTGGGCTATTCAACTGGTGGCTTGCGAATTCATTTAAAAAAACTTTTGAGAGACTCACATTTTTGTTTCTTTAAAAAAGCAGACGGCTCGTATAATTCCGATAAATTAATAGATCAAAATCAAATGTTCACTGTAGAGGAAGCCACTTTTTTCCTACGCTCTGAACTCTGTGGCTTATAAAACAATGCTGCCAATTTCTTCGCTAACAGCCATAATGTTTTGTATTCAACAAATAGTTTTCATAAAACACCAACAGACACTGAAAAAGCATTACTGTTTGTGCTTTAACGCCATCTTTTGAGTAAGTTTGCTCAACGCAGGTGCTGCTGGTTGAAATTGTACTTCCTGTTTCGCACCTTGAACCGGGAGTATATCCTGCTTCGTCTACAACGTTTCTGCGCAAAATGATTCTAAATTCATCATTTCAAGTAACGTTTGTAAGTTTTACAGTATAGTTAAAACTTTTAATAGTGTTCTATATGTGTTGTCTGTAGGAGTGTTTTCATGCATATTTGTAGGTGCCAAGTAATCAAGCTGGCGTTATCAGAATTAGCAAATATGCCAACACGTTTCTGTGTTAATACTAATAACTTACAATTGCATTTTTTTTTGTATTGTTTCAGTTTCGTAAATTCACCAAAACGTAACTGTGGAGTTACTGAGTCTGTTTAATGGGTTCATGACGATCGCTTCTGTTTTGCTTCATCATCTGTTTTGCTGCTGTGTAACATGCACCGTTTGGAAACAATAAAGGTATGTAAATAAACATTTACAAAATCTTTCGTACCGGTATATATCTCCGGCTTATGGTATATGTAAAAATATCTATTTCTTCTAAAATTGGTGGGTGTGGCCGGAAATTATGGTAATATGAATGGAGAAGTCCGGCCCCCCAATCCTTATGTATATTATTCTTGGTGTACACCATAATCAACAAAAAATAACAACACATACTGAATAGCATTGTTTTAAGATAAAATGCCATTTTTGTTTACTTTTCTGTGAAACTTTGAAAATTGGTCTTGGTAAGGTCCAAGTTGGTTATTTCCTACTTCAATGCAGTCTGGAATAAAGCATTAAGTCTTCGGACCAGTCCCTGCCAACAGGAACAATTTACTTCTGGCCATGTTCACAAACAAACCACATAGTGTTTTATAGCTATTATAAAGCATTTTCATTTTTAGGGTGAGCGTTTTTAGAAATTTGCAGCGAAAAAGGTTTGTCTCCCAAGTCTTGAACTGAACTTGGGGGCTGATATGGTGTTATTCCCTGGCTGAATTTTGCCCCCGGTCCGCCAGTTGAATAGCCCTGTTGAAGACGCACAACACAAAAGGAACCACAAAATGCCACGCCACACTTTGTGGGCCAAAAACATACAAGGATATTAAATACAGAGTTTCCATTTACACCTAATGTAATTTTACCTCAGAAAGGTTTGTAGTTTCCTGGTGTCGCACTAGATCAGGCTGTTCTTGTTCCATGGGCTCCTCCTCATCCTTTAGACCAACATGATGCTCAGCTTGGTCAGCTGCTTCTGGTTCATCTTGTGTAGGCATCTCTGCCAAAATGGGCAAAGCTGGGGCAGGAACTGGTTCAATCTGCTGCAACGATGGAAAAAAAGCGCCATTCAAGAACAAACATAATGAAGGTTCAAGGAGGACTGAGCTACCGTCTAAATACCCTTCTTTTGCAGTGCACAACACCTCAACATAGCATATTTTTGATTACCTCTTTCTTGCTCACAGGCTGAACAGGCTGTGGTTCTGGTTTTTTACTTGCTTCCAAGACAGACATGATGGAGGCTGGTATGTGAGCTTGCTGTTACATAGAAACAAAAGCGTTGTCATTTACAAGACAGTCCAAAGACAAATATCATTTAGTTTGAAATCAAAACTTGGGAGGCAGTATTTACCTGGTGTGGCGTAAAAGAGCGGACATGATATAAAAGGGGTTCCCTCATCTCTGGGCAGCGTTCAAACACACTTGTGAGTTGTGAATGAGGAAGCTGTAGTAGCACACTGTATGACTGAGGCCTCGTCCTTTGACAGCACTTCACAAATCCTTCCCACACCTTGGGATACCTCCACACCTTCAGGGCAACATAAATGTATGCATTATACTGTAAGTACCAAATAAGCAAATGACAGCACCAGGGATAACCCCAGCTTTTTTTGGCTCCTGTGACCAGTGGTTAGTTGCTTGCAGAAAACATTACTGAATGAATTACAAAAATGCATTTCCACTTTCTCTGCAGCTGCAACAAATGCTCATGATCTCTGTTTTCGTTATTCCCAAATGTACTAATAGTATCCAGTGATGTTGATATATTTTCAATGTATTGAGTCCCAGGGATCAACAGATGGTGATTTAAATGGGTCCCCACTAAAAGGGGCTGTACGCAACTTTTATACGGATGCCGAGAGAGCGCTAATTTGCCAATGTCTTAAGCATGGTATCCTGCCTTCTTACGTATCAGCCCGTAATGACCTAACTATGGACATACGTAACACGCGCATTAGCTTTATGTTTCCTCAAAAAACAATAGCGATCTGGATAGCTAATGTTAGCTATTATTCATCCATCCATCCATTTTCTACCGCTTATTCCCTTTCGGGGTTGCGGGGGGCGCTGGCGCCTATCTCAGCTACTATTGTTTATATATTTTATCATAACAACAGCATGACTGCAAACTGTTAGTTTCTTCTCTTGGGCTGTTTAAATCTGTGTGCATGCACTCCCTGGGTGTAGGTGTGTACGAGACAAGCATGAACGCCAGACAATTTTCTCGGATCGAAATATTTTTATCCAACGATAGGCTTCAGCACCCCACGTGACTCCGTAAGGGAAAAGTGGTTGAAAATGGATGGATGGATAATTAGTAATTGTGAAAATAATAGACAGTGTAAAGAAACGTATGTGCTGTTAAACCACAAATGGTAATATAAGCTAGCCGACGGTGTTCTCTTTGTATTTTTGATTTGTCAAATGTAACTATGAGCAGGTTGCAAACAGCCCATGTAAGAAATATGTATTTAATTATATTTTTTTTATAAATTCTTAAATCATTTTCTAAACACCTAATATTAAATTCCTTTGGTGGTATGGTATGACATGTTTATAAATAATCTTTGGATGAATTTATCTTAAAAATGCATAGGAATCTCAACAAAACTCAGAATCTGAAAATACAACTTCTATAAAGGCAAGGCATACATAATTTAAAACAAAAATTGTAGAGTAGCAACCTAAAAAAGCATCAAAATAAATTACTAACATTTAAATTAAATAATATATAAATACAATTGATAATTTCAACACAAATAAAACATTCTCAAGCACAATAAATGTGCCTGTTTTGTTGTGATAGGGAAAATGTTGCTATACATGCAATTATCAACTGAAATTTGTATGTGGTAATGAGCCACAGCTGGAGATAAGTCAACTTTTTTGGGAGTAATGTGCACAAGGTAGATGTACTTATCTGCATCAGGCACAGTAGAAGAGACAAAAGTGCGTACAGGCGATGTCTAGGTACTATCACTAGTCTGATCAGTAGTAGTGGAACCAGGAAATACGGAGGTTGCAATATTCTGCCGACTAGCAATAGGTTTAATTTTGTTTCAGTGGAATTTTTGCATTCTCCTTTCCCTGCGTACTATCTCTTTGGAAGCAGCACGTATGCCGTCTGAGCGTAACTAAATGGTGACCACCATTTTAAGTGTTTTTCATCACTGCCATCCAAGTATGTTTTCTTAAAACACCATCGACACAAATGAGCACAATATAAAGTAGTACTAGTGGAAATGTGGGTTTTTCCTATAAAGTTCGTATTTTTAATTGTTTAAATGAAATCAGTGGTGTCTGGCTCGTTGTTGTGGTAGCAGTTAAACTAGCATGTCGACACACTGTGTACAGTTGATGACATATGTGCTGAGCAGATGCACCGAGGGTTGAAACAGCGCTTCTCTGGTCTGCTGACAACAAAGTTTATTTCACTTTTAATGTACCTTTTTTCATGGTAAAAATTGTGTGCGTCCCAAATCGTTAGTTTACTGCATCCTTTTAGATTTTAATGCGTCAGAGATGCAGGACGGGTACCTAGCAACATCACCGGATAGAGTTGAGGTTCTTAAATTCTTTCAAAACAAACCTATCCAAGCATGCCTTTCAAGCTTTTGCTCTGCACACAAGGGCACAGTAACGCTTAAGCAGAAAGGGGTAATTCCCAAAATGTTGTAAGCAAATATCTAGTAAGCTGAATACAGTAATATAAAGAGTCAAGGCGTACTAAACTTAAGAATACTAAACTTAAAGAGTTGTATCCCAATTGGTTTTGGCACAAAGTACACACTTCAAAAGTTAAAGCATTAGAGAATAATCCATCACACATCGTTTTTAAAGCAAAATCTTCCTAAGCAAAAGATGCCTGCAGAAACTAGGACAATTTAGTACCCACCTGCTTGAGGATAAGACGGGACAAAATGTTCATGACAAAACCGCACAGTCGGGGGTACATGGTCAAAGACTGGATGACAGTTCGCATGAGAAGTATGGGAAGGGGACTCTGCTCCATCAACTGCTGCATCACCACTGCCAAAACTTCAGAAGTGTACACGTTCTTCTCCCCGAAGCAAAGGTTGGTTGCTGTACATGCACACACACAATGTGGATATCAACAATGTTGCAATGATGCAAAATGTAGTATAAAATAGATCAATTGGACCAAGCTGATGTTAATTTCTGTCAAAAAAATTACATGGAATTAGGTTTCAAAATTTAACATAATACAAAAAAAAAAAAACACACTCAACATTCAGTCATTCATGTCACCAAAGAAATACAAATAAAAGCTAACCTTGTTTTTGAAGCAGCTAAAACATTTCAGATAGTAACAGACAGAAAGCTCATAAAAGTTTCCCTAGATTTATCTACTTAACTATTACCTTTTATAATGGATTTCATATCACATTTGGTTGAGTCTATGTTGTGTAAGGAAATAAGCAGGTCTCCTGGCGTAAGAGGGGACACCGATGAACTTCCCTCACCTGAATGACAAAAAATAAAATAAAAGTTCATTGTTATGAAATTCCCTTCATGAGACTGTAATCCTGTCTTTACAAAAATGTGTTATAAGTAAAATTGTACAATATAAATTAAGACAAAAACATACAACAATACATATTATAATACCGTCTGTAATATCACCAACATGCACATACAGGTATTTGCAACTTTACCTATTTTAATGCAATGGAAAACTTTTTGTTGTGGTCAAGAAAAAAAATCTCAGTCACTTACTATGCTGGGTTCCCAACAGACGGTTAAACACCTCCTTTACGACAATTGGGTTGAGTTTGATCAGCTTTGGAAGAGCCTGGATCACTTCATTCTTAGAAAACAAGTGAAAGTGAAAAGTCTCTTTTAAAAACAACAAAGATGACAAGATCCCTGTATGGCTGCTGTTTTATCTATGTACCAAGAGTATAAAATCAGTCCATCCAGGATTTCGCTGTATTTTTTGTGGCTGTGGCGGCTTAAATTAACTAAATTTCCGGCAGCTATTCCATGTTTTGAGGCTTATTTTTTTCCAATGACATTGAATGAACTTGTGTTTTTATTAATATGTTATCCATGTATTAGTGTTCCTTGTAACCCTAACCTCAAAACGCACTGGATTTTCAACAAAAATGGGAAAACAAGTACTGTATTGATGTTTTACTCATTTTATACTTAAAAGTTGACACGAGATGGCAACAAAAGCATATATCTTGAGCTAATCGTCAAATAACTGTACTGTTTTAACTGTAACTAATAATAGTAGTAATTACTTGTAATTGCAGAAAGAAATAGGTCTGCTCTGCCCTGAGCAATGTCGTCCACAAGTTTTTGACATATAATTTTATTTTACATTTGAGTGGTGTTTTTTCCATCTTAAACATTAATTTCTGGTCAAAAACATTTATTGCTTACATGTCAAGAACATTTGTGAACTGCTGAAAGCGGTGATTTTTTTATTAGTAAATGAGAGATTACCATAACACTTCAACAGCTCTGTCGTATAAATGCTGTCTCTTTGCTAGTAGAGCATTGCAAATAAGAATGTTCTTAATTGACTTACCCTGTATAAATAAAAGTTAAATTAATATATAAATGCATGTAAACTAGGATGTTATGACACCAGTTTTTTGCAAAATTTTCATATACTACATTACCCAGAGGGATTAGCGCCGTAGAAAGGAAACGGAAGTAGATCTGACCTATGCTGAGCTGTAAGGACCACTATTGTGCTGTTCGAGCAACAAAGAGTTGATATATTGTTACATGTCTACACAAGAAAAAAAAGTATGTTTAGATTAGAACAGTTCAGACAAATTCAATTGGCAAAAATTACGCTAATTTGGCCAAAATGTGCTGGGACAATAGATAAAGCTGTGAGGCCACACAGAAATTGCGGTCATTTGTTTCATTTGCACAAGTATAGGTAATCGTAACAACGCAAAATCCTGGAAGTACTGCTATGTATCAAACTAACATCGCCACATTATTTTGAATGGAAATACCATTAGGAATTTGCAGTTATTTAATTGAGCTGCCTTCACGGCCAAACTGCAGCGTTCCCTATAGGTACCTTTTCTAGACCATTGATGACAGGAATGAGGAAACGAACATCAGGCACTCGTTTATGGTAAAGGTCACGCACTCTCTCCACAAGCTCTGGAGATGGAGGAACTACACATAGAAAAGAAGGCACTTTTAGTTAGCTATTCAAAACTGTTGTTCATTGTAATACAAAATAATATAGTTGTTTTTACCTTTATCCGTCAAAATATGCAGGCAGCGAGTAACTAGTGTCTCCGCCCCTTTTGGGCAGTTTTCCACCAAAAGCAACAGCTCAGGAGAGCTCATCCCCATTCCACGAATCTGTAATAAGGGTGAAACTTTTATCAATAGTAGCAAAATTGCAAACTGTGGCCTTTAAGTAAACATGAATATAATCTATCTATAAAAAGCATGGGCTTACACTAGTAGCTTAGTAAATTTCCTACAAGTGAGAAAATTATGTTCAAAAACAAAACAAAGCTGAATGTGGGGTGTCCAAACTTTTTTCAGGAAAGTACCGGTATAATTGAAGGCCGCGGGCAGTTATTTTGACACATTTTGTATATTGAAGAATAAAGAGGCTAAAAATAAGAGCAGAGTACGTTAGCATATACTAAACCAGCTGAACAAAAAAATAACATGTTAGTGTAATAAGTGAAACAGAAAATTAGTGTAATATCTAATGGGGATGTCAGTTAACTTAAAGTTAAAGTGCCAATGATTGTCACACACAAACACTAGGTGCGGTGAAATTATCCTCTGCATTTGACCCATCCCCACAGGGGAGCAGTGAGCAGCAGCGGTGGCCGCGCCCAGGAATCATTTGGTGATTTAACCTCTAATTCCAACTCTTAATGTTGTGTGCCAAGCAGGGAGGTAATGGGTCCCATTTTTATAGTCTCTGGTGTGACTCGGCCGGGGTTTGAACTCACGACCTACCGATCCCAGAGCGGACACCCTAACCACAAATCAGGCATGCGATTAATCACAAAAAATTATGCATTAATCATGTATATTTGCATGTTATTACGCAACCTATTTTGTTCCTTTACCTTCTAATCTACTCTAATAGAAAAATTGCAATGGTGTCCAAATATTGGGGTCTTTTCAAGTTAATTGAAAGTAGGGCTGGGCGATATATCAATATATCGCGGGTTTGTCTCTGTGCGATATAGAAAATGACGATATCATAATATTCGAGTATATGTTCTCACACAGTTGCTTTTAGCTGCGGGCATTACACTTCAGGCTCTTCTCACTCTTTCTTGTCTCTCCTTTTCACAGACAAGCAGGCGCACATTCTTACATACATCACATACTGTCACGTCATACGTCACATACGTACGTATACGGCCTCGCCCAGCAGAGAAGTAACAGACTGGGCTACGTTAGCTGCTAATGTAGCCATACGAGTGGGAATACAAGACAAAGAAGGTGCGGATCTGGTAACAAATGATGGAAGACTTAATCCACAATAAAAACAGCAGGGGGTCCATCGTCTGGCGGTGGTTCGACTTCAAGTGGGAATATGTCGAAAAGACAACCGTCATTTGTCAAGTGTGGGGCAAAAGCGTTGCTATAAAAAGTAGCATTACTGCTAATATGTAGCATCATTTGAAAAGTCACTCGCTAGAGAATGAAGACACTTTCATAATCGTAGTAACCTACCACATAGTGAAGGACGAATACTCTTTGATTTCCTATTATGCAGCTCAATTTTATTTGACACTTAAAATGTCTCTGACAATCTTGCAATTTATGTTTTGGAAATGACTTGAATGTTTGTGCCATTGCTTAATAACTTTAATAAATACACTTTTGGTCAATTGACTTAGTTGTGATTTCCCTCTCTGCATGAAAGTTTAAAAGTAGCATATATGAATGCAGTATGAAGAAGAATGTTTTAATGTGTACACATATAATCATCATACTACTGCAATTATATGCATCAAGTGTTCCTTCAAGGCCAAGGCAAAATATTATAATATATATCGTAAAATCGCGATATGGTCTAAAAATATTGAGATATCAAAAAAAAAACCATATCGCCCAGCCCTAATTGATAGTATGCAAACAAGTAGCACTACTAGTAATACTTGTGATTAATCCAAATTCAAAAGTGTGGTTAATCTGATTAAAAAAATTAATAATTTAACAATACCATATGAATTTATTTTATCTTTACAATCTGTCTAGGTCAGTGGTTGTTAACCTGGGTTCGATCGAACCCTAGGGGTTCGGTGAGTCAGACTCAGGGGTTCGGCAGGGCCTCCGCCGCAGAGGTCAAGACACACCCGACTCATCGTGTAAATAAAAACTTCTCCCTATTGGCGTATTATGGATACGGCAACAGCAGAAGTCACACTGAGTTGGTTTTGTTCTTTGAACAAGGTGATGTTCATGCACAGTTCATTTTGTTTACTGGTGCAGTAAAAGAACATTACTTTGTCTTCAATTTGAAAAAAAACTACACATTTTATTTTTCACTAAAGAAGGGTTCAGTGAATGCGCGTACGCAACTGGTGGGGTTCGGTACCTCCAACAAGGTTAAGAACCACTGGTCTAGGTCCATTAAAAAACAAGCTGCGGGCTGAAATTGCCCCCCGGGCCGCACTTTGAACACCCCTGGCTCAAAGAATAATAAGAAGACACAAGACAAGTGAGGGAATAGGGACATAGGAACTCCAAGGAATGACTTACAGGCAGCTCTATTGCTCGAAGCACTCTACGCTTGATGTCAGCGATGGCCTCAGTGTAGACAGAGGCCAGCTCGTGCACCAACTTATGGTTCAAAGGCAGCAGAGACAAGTAAAGGAACAGACATTGACGAACTGTCTCTTCAGTCCAGGGGGAAGCCACCTCTGTGATTAAAAAAAGGGAAGGACAATAAACTTGTTATATATATTAATTCAAATAAAACATTTTACATTAAATAATTCATTTTCTGTGCTTTGAATAATAAAGTTGGCATTACCTTACAGTGTAATCACAATACTGTAATAATCTTTGTTTCTAGTTTTGTATGTGGGGGTGAGTTCTGGATACAAGCGATACAGTACTGCTGAGGTGTCTTTGAGCAAGTCACTGGAACCACCAACCGCTTGGGATACACCTGTCTATGCATAGCCCTCCTACTATATCTCTTCATATATCTCTTTTTTTTTTTTTTCCTGAAGGAACTCTCCTGAAGGAATCAATAAAGTACTATCTATCTATCATATTAATTGATGTCTAAAGGAGTTTGTTGGCATGTGTATATCTGCACCTGTGTGTGTGTAGCCTGTGAAATGCCACTGTGATCGATGAAAGACTACTACTTCTTCAAAGATATCATCTCAATGCACGTTGTCAGCCAAAACTTGCTTGAGGTCGTACCGTGATATAAAAAATTACCACCTGAAATCAATAGCTAACTGTAACATAAACAGAACCACTGAGAAGTCTAAGCTTCCTAAATGATGTTGTATTTATTTTTTAACTGGTACAGATGCACCTTGGAAACATGTTAAATTCTTCACGAGTGCTTAATCGATTAATTTGATTTGAAAAAACCTTTGATTTATATTCTGTAGCTTTGATTAATCGTGTAATTAGTGTAACTAGTAAAAATCGATACAATTCAGACTGGATGTTGTGCACAGAACTTGAAATATGCGGACATGGTTTCCGCTTGACCGCTGCAATGGAGCGCACAAGAGAGCGGTGTTGTGTGAGTGACGTGATCGGTGGCGGCTAACAGTGGAGTGTATTTTTTTGTTTTTCAATTTTTATTAATGCACATGTAAAAAGTGCAATTTTAAAGTGGATTTATTTAAAACAAAAAAGGAGGGTATAACAACCAGAAAAATATTTGTTTATTTCAACAAAATTTCCCTAAAATACGCATCGAGGCTATAAAGTGTGTTTCATCCAATTACTTGATAATCGAAAAAACAAATCGATAGTTTACTCGATTACTGTAATAAAATAGTCAATAGCTGGAGCCGCTTTTTTCTTCCTTATATAATTCTTTGTCTCTTCTTATATTCCGAATTAGATATAGCGGGCAACTCTGAGTCATCTGAGCTTATGTTTTCAGTATTAAATATTTCCATCTTTGGTATTTCAAAATAGACACAATAAATTACTAATATAAGCAGATACAAACAAAACAATTTGCTAGTAGTATGTTGATGTTTAATAAACACCTGTGTCTTTGTCGGCCCCGAAGAGCAGCGATGGAGGATTTGGGTGGACGAGAAGCTGCATGTAGTTCAGTGCAAACTTTTCAATGTAGTCCCTGAGCTGGTCTTTCTCATACATGCGTTTCAGAAAGGCCAAGGCTGTAGTCCGCACCTGCAAATCAATCAATCATAGTGACACAGGCACAGAAAATCTGGAACAACACTGTCAGTTTAAGAGTTAGAGAAAAAACAACGCAAAATATACCAATTCAAATTTAAAAAAAGACTAAGACCAGAGCAATCTTGTTTACATTGACTGATTATCCATCCATCCATTTTCTACCGCTTATTCCCTTTTGGGGTCGCGGGGGGCGCTGGCGCCTATCTCAGCTACAATCGGGCGGAAGGCGGGGTACACCCTGGAAAAGTCGCCACCTAATTAACCCATAAAGATTTTCTCTCTCTCGCCCTTCTAGGATATTTGAAATAGATAAGGAAATTTTATGGCTGCCGTGGCGTTGCTCCAAAACAGAGAAGAACTAGAAACCAGCATATGGCCAAAATTAAAACCTGAGCCAAATTTCAATACAGGTGATGCTTCCTATATTCCTGTAATTTCATATATAAACAAGCTAGTAAACAACAATGAATGGCCAATGCATTCACATCTTATTTGAATAAAGTGCAGCCAACACTTTCGGTTGAATTAACAAGAGGAAACTTTTAATGGCTCCTGCACTCTGCGTGAATCCAAAAAATGGACACGTGGTAGAAATGGATGGATGGATGTTCAACACAGTGGGACGTCGATAAAAATGGCTATGAGAAACCTTGGACAGGACCGCAAATGTGGGTAACCTCCCTCTAGGGGAGACCAGTGCAATGGACGTCAAGTGGGTCTGACATAATATTCTGAAAGTCCAGTCCATAGTGGCTCTAACATAATAGTGAGAGTCCAGTCCATAGCTGGGCCAGTACCATTTAAAAATAGTACAATTTTCTCTGCATTTATTTTAAGTGATTTTGACAGTGTGGAGTTTGCATGTCCTCCCCGTGAATGCGTGGGTTCCCTCAACAGAATATTTTTAAGTAGTTCCTTAGTCTGTTTCATTACATTGTTAATTGTTTGAGCAAAACAAAGTCAATAGTGCACAATAACTCAACAAAAAAAAACTACTATCTAAAATCCAAAAATTATTTTTGTCCCCAACGTCCTCCTGTGCCCAAGGACTTACTCTGTGAACTTGTAAATATTAACAAAAAACACAACGAAAAAGATTATGAGAAAAAAATACACCGATTTAATCACTCTGGTATCAATCATACACCGATATTATCTTTGGTGTCTACACTACCCATTTATGGATCGATTCGCCCTCCTCCTGTTAAAAACTGTTTACATCTGCTGCAACATGGTTCCATCTACACTTGTGAAACTTAACTAACAACTTATTATTTCTTATGTTGTTTCTAGCTAGCTTACCAGCTAGCTTAACTAATAGTATACCTGCTCTCGGTATGCTCTTGGTGTGTAAAATGTTTAGCCTCGTCCTAACAATCAATCTTATGAACGATGTGAAATAAATGAAACTAATCCGTCACTTTGAATGTACTAACTCATGTTCATGGCATTATATTTTTGCTTTGCTCTATTCACCACTGCACTATTGTTTATTAGGTATTTAGGAATGTGTTTATATTTTTGGTTATTCATTAATATTTATTGTTTGCATTGAACAAGAGAGCACAGCCTACCAAGTCAAATTCCTTGTGTGTTAAACATAATTGCCCAATAAAGCTGACTCTGATTATGAAATTAATTTAGTCAAGTCATAATACGGAACAGTGTCAAGCGAGAAGCTCCTGTAGATCCATTTAAAAGATAAAAAGAGAAGGGAAATTAGGCGAAACATTGAGTGTAAAGTTCCCACCTTCTCCTTTTCATGGGAGCTGAGATCCAGGAGCACATGCAGGTACTGAAACTGCCTGGAAGGTCGTTTGATGATAAGCTCCTTCAGAGTAGTCATGCCTAAATACACCCGTGACTGCAACAACATGGTACAAAATAACAGTTAAGTTAGAAGGGATTTCAGAAAACAAAGTAGGGATATCTTCAGGATGCCATGTACCTCATCTTCACAGTAACGTCGGATTACTTCCAGTGCTGACTCCGTTATGATGGGAGCCTCGAGTACCATTTTGGTGAAAAGTCTGTAAGAAAAAAAAAAAATGTCCAATCGCCTTATGGTAGTTTTATTCTTTTTACAGTACAAAAAATACTGTACATGTGCGATGTGTACAGTACAGAGGACACGGATAAAAAACCATGTCCTCACCCATCCTTTTGCTCAGGTTTCTCTTGCAGTCCTGACAGAAGATGGTAAAGACAGTGGTCGTAACTGTCGAGCAGGCCAGAAGGGATCCGGCTGAGGTAGGTGTTGTATTCTTGATAAAGAAGAGAAAAGGCTAGGTCACTCCTCGTCCTGATGTCATCCAGAATATAACTCAGCACGTCATTTTTCATTATCCCCTCAAATTGAGTCACCAGCTTTGAGACAAGCTTCACTCTGACCTGCCACACAAATTCAGCATGGTTACTTTAAAATTGATAATACATTAGGTTGTAATAGTATTATGAGGATTGGAAATCTTACATGGGACATCCCACTTTGAGCAATGGTCTTCTCTGAATTAAGAATGCGTTTAATTGTCTTGGAGGTCAACACTTCAATCTCTGTGTTGGAAAAGGGCTGAATCACATCTGACAGTCTAAATACTTTTTTCCTCCCTGTTGAGCCCGCCAGTCTGTAAAAATATATGAAAAATTAGGCAAGAGTAAGCCATATTTATTGTTACAAGAACTCACTTGGTTTGTGAAGATGGGAGGATGGGCTCTGGAAGCCTTTTTGGAGCAGTGGTGTTGGAAGCCTTCTCTGTGTAACCTCCCACAACAGAGATTGCTTGTCCTACCATCATTGGAACTTTGCGCTTGATGAGCAGGTCCATTGTGCCAAGGTCATCCTCTTTAGCGTCCCTTTTTTCTGCATCACTATCTCTTGCTTTGCACTGCTCTAAGCCTAAATATTTACATTGGATCACCACAAAAAAAAACAAGACAAAAAAAGGAGAGGGAATTTAGCAAAAGCCTATTAAATGGTTTTATGCTAAACTGCTGCTACAAGTTTAGGATAAAACTTTGTTTAATTTTATATGTACTTTACCTGCATAGGTAGAGCAATTTTTATTCAGATCAAATGTGTAAAGAACATTTTAAACTTCAAATACTGTATTTTCTTGAGTAGAAGTATGTGTGCCTTGTATTAAAAGTAATTTCTTTATTCAAATAATTGCTTTAGTTGAAATCAAACTGTATACCACCAAATGTTGTGGGCTCATTTGTGCAATGCTGTCTGTTTTATTAGCAGTTGTACTCTACACTTGAAGTTTTTTTTTCTTAAAAGGAGATCTATGATTATTTGATTTGACAATAAAACACAGTGTCCTAGTTAATATGTATTGGATATGCTTTTGTATTTTTATCAATTTATTTATGACCTACTTTTTACTACTACTTTCTTCATTGCAAAATGTTGGTCAATGGAGGCATTCCCAAATTGCAAATGAAACCACAACCAACCTTTTACCAAGGTATTTTTGAAAATGTACAGTTTAAAAATATAGCTTCAAGACAAATGTGACCTAACATTTCTTTCCCCCGTTAGATTTACCCGGCGACAACATTTGGCACACCTGCCCACCAATATTGATAGAGAACTGCTTGGGAAAAGGTTTAGCGGCTAATCCAATTTCATACTGGTCAATCTTGACAAAACAGTATAGTATAAAATGTCAGAGAGACAAAAACAAGTATTTACTTTATAGACATCAGAGAAAGTGGGAGGGCATTACACGAGAATGGTTAACAAGCGAGGATGCAAGCAGCAACAGTATCATGCTCTCAGTCTGAAGCAGAAAGAAGATGGCTTTACCTCATGTCCAAAAAGTATGTTGTCCACCTCACTGTTACACTAAAATGTAGTCAATCTCGAAAAAAGACTGATAAAGCCCTGCAGAAGTCATCCTTAACTGCGTGCAAGCTTACGCCCAAAAGCATGAACCTTATGATTTGATGCTTTGACATTGTTTAACACGAGTATCCAATATTGGAACAACATTTATAGGTCAGAAAAGACAAAAATCCTCATAGGTAAGGTCCTCTTTAATTGTAGCCATGACTTATACTTAATATTTACCCGATTAACAGTATTTGTTCCTTTATTACCAATAAACCATTTTTTCTGTTCTCTGCATTTTGAATTTAATTTTAGAACCAACAATTTAACTAACTTAGACTAACTTGTTAAAATGGTTTGCACATAAATTGTTGTCAAAACCACATCTATATTTCTTTCTTTTAAAAAATATATAATTTTAACAGTTTGGCTCTTATTCGAACCCTTTCTGATAAAGTTATATCCTTATGAATATGCCAAAGACCAGCTCCTCCTGGCTGTCCTTAAAACCAGACTCAAAGCCAGAGGAGATAGAGCTTTCTCAGTGGCAGGGCCCAGACTATGGAACAGCATTCCACTATCTATTAGATCCTACCAGTCTCTGAGTCAATTTAAAACTAGGTTAAAACATATTTTTACTCCCTGGTGTTCAAATACAGTGAGGCAGGATATCTCTGTCGTTTTATTTTTGGTTTTATTTATTTATTAAATTTCAGTATTTTCGGTGATATATTTTGAACTTCTTTTAACGCATATTTTTATTATTGTATTTTGTTCATCCTTCTGTGTTACAATGTAAATGTAACACTGCATGCACTTTTTTTTCATTTTGATTTTTATGTCTGTACAGCACTTTAGTCAACTGGTGTTGTTTTTAAATGTGCCATATAAATGAATGAACTGAACTGAAACTGAAAGAATATATTGTGATAAATATGGTTATCGCCTGAGTATATTTACAAGAGATCGACTAATATGTTTTTTTTCATGCAATTATTAGTAGTTAAAGAGGGCGATAACTGATATTTGGAGCTGATATTCATTTTCAGTATGAGTTATTCAAACATGAACAGTATACGTCAATATAAAGCTGGTGTAGGCTTTGAGTTGTATTTTAACATTATTTTTTTGGAAACGTCGGACCAGAAGCGATATGTTTAATGCACCGCTAAAGTTGTGACTAATATAGTACCAAACCGCATCAGGGGATTTCACAATCACCTTTACTACGTGTGTCTATGAGGAAAATAAACATTTGCATTTCAAAATATTGGAAACCTTTTGGGATAATTGGTAAACATATGGTATTTCTCTACAACAGAATAAATCAAAATGCCAAACATTAGGATCTCTACTATTCACATTATGTTTTTAAGACCATATCACACGTCCCGGTGTGAAGGTAATAACAATATTATATTTGTTGTGCTGTTATACAAATGTGTTGTATTAATCAAGACATTCGAAATTGTAGGTGTATTTTGTGTACATACCTGGACCAATCCCAGCCCCAGTCATCTGTGTAGCCATCAGCCTGGCCAAATGTTTAATTTGAGCATCGGTACCTGCTGACTCAACAGGTGTGTAGGTGGCCTGAAAGGACGCTGGCATGATGTCAGGCAGATACACCATACTGATGAGCACCTGAACGAAAAGAGACAGAGAGTTGCCACACGCTGAGTTTTGCCATGAGCGTAAGATGGAGTTGGGGAAAAATTCCAAGTGCTTACCAGATTGGCTACATTCTCAGGGTTAAGAAGTGGGCGTAGAAAGTCGGCTGTAAGGTCAATGGCAGATTGTACCACTGGGACAGGAGCAGGCTTGGGAGTTGACAGAGGCGCCGGCTCCTCTTTTTCCTCATCATCTTCAATCAGTGTCGGTTCTGGTCAAACCAGACATAAATACAACAATATATGAGTACAAAGAGTACAACTGCTCGAGTAGCAGCTTATATTTTCTATTTAGGTAGAAATAATGTTGATGTGTTGACAGATGTTAAAACCTGCTTGGAAAGTAAATTACACATGTGGTTGCACCAAATAACTCGAAACATAAAAAAAACAACATGTCTAGTTCTGAGCGTATTTTCCTGAAAATATCTGGGGGTGTGGTTCAATGTGTATAAGTGGCAAGCACTACATGCTTACAAAATGTGTTATGTGGGTGATAAAGCCTGATAGGCACAATCAAATGTGGCGAGCCTGTCAGTGCACACGTCATCAGAATGTACTGTGAAAGTATAGAGGTATACCCATACCCACACTGATTGTTTTAAGTTTATGACCCTACAAAGCAGAGCATCATCAATGGTAGCCAACAAGAACTCTGACACCCACAAACAGGTTATGTGCCCATTGAGGACTTAGGAAGGTAATATCTTTTCAGGGGGAAACTTGGTAAGAAAGACACCAACTGTAATTAAAAAATAGCAATACAAGACATTTTAAATCTCATGCAAGTTCTCCGGACATGGGGTAAAGGAGGATGATTCAGAAAAAGATGAGAGCGCAGCCCAGAATTACACAGTAACTTAATTACAAAGGTAACACAAAGTAATTAATTGTGATCCTACAGTGCATAAGTCTCTTTACTCAAGAAGGCACATGTACAGGCCCGCTCTAAAGTTTGCCAGTGAACACCCGATTGTGATGCGATCAGATGGGGGTCAAAATTGAGCTCTTTGGTACAACTTCACTCACCATGTTTGGAGGCAAATAAATGAATATAAACTCCAAAAATAGCCTAATTACTCTCAAACATGGAGGTTGAAACACTGCACTTAGGGGCTGTTAATTCGCTCAGGATACAAAATGACTTCACTGCTCGAGGGTTAAATGAACAGTGCCATAAAAAAATAAAATGGCTGTTGGATGGGGTTTACAGTATGACAATGATCCAAAACATTGTTAATGTAACATAGGAGAAGCTCGACAAAAAGCATGTTAAGATATTGTGGCCAAGCAGACTAGTCTCCAAAACGTTTGTGTTTTTTCTACATTCAAAACACATCCTTGTGGTCTTCATAACATGTTATGGTGGCTCTTTGGTCAAAATGTTGCATCAATTTAGTTTTACAGACTATCTTCAAGCCGCTTTCTGATTTCCACTTCATAATGTGCAGTTTTGTGGGCGATCTTATTTACGTGCCGAATCCCTCCTCCTGGCCAAGTTTCCTTTGACACCTTGTCAGCCATGTTGTAGTTTTAGCGCTTTTATATTGAGCATACTCACAGATATAAGTTAACGCTACTTTTTATTAAAAAAATAACATAACAGCGTAGAATTTAGCATGCATGTGCATGTACGAGCCTGTCTGCCCCACAACAAGAGGATAGAGAAAATTAAGGAAACGTATTGACTGCAACTGAAGAAAAATGGTGGATTCGCGCAAAGCTCTTCAGGTAAACCTCAACCATATGGAGAGATTTGCTGACTAAGGTAAAATACATCACGATTGTCTCAAATTCCACATGACTGGTTTGCCAACATCTTTTATTAATACTGCTGCCACTCCTCTATGGTTTGAATTATGAAGTCATGAGGATCCCATATACACAATAACAAGTGCCAAAAAGAGGTTGGTTTTGCATCATACAACCCCTAAAGGAGGAAGGTAAACATTTATGATAACAAGTGACAGCTTCAGATGGAACCTTAAGGATCTACAGAGTCTCTGTAAAAATGACCAAAAATTCCTCCTGAGATGTGCACACCTTTGGTGACCAGCCACAAAAAATGTTACATCTTTGCTTGCCCCCAAATGTTTCTTCCCCAGTAGTAGCCAGTTTTGCTTGGAGATCCACTTTGCTTTGCCCAACAGAATCTATACTCATTTAGAACCTATAATTTTTTGGTTTCTAGTTTTTTTGTTGATATTCTGTCTTTTAATGGTAAACCAAAAAGATGATTATCTTAATACAAAATACTTGACAAATAAATATGACGATGGCTCTGTATCAGTCCCGAGCCCGGAAGTTGGGAAACCCTGCTACAGATGACAGCACGACACGTATTAAAAAAAAAATCTAAAATAAACAATAATTACTCACCAATCTTGACCTTTTTGCCATCTGTGTAGTGTTCATGGCGAGACCTCTTGCGCTGTTCTCTCACTGTTGGCGTGAAGCGCGTTATTTCGCTCTGGGGCATACCCAAGTCCAACAACAGGGTGCTGATTTGACCCTGGAACTCAAGGCTGCAGGGATGTTTGAGAACTGCCACCAGGTGCAACTTCAGATTCTTCCGCACACTGCTGACCTGCGACTTGGCTAGCGTAGGTGGTAGATTGGCTAAAGAAAAGAAAAAAAAGTTAGTTGAATTTAATTTTCATTACCGTCACATGATGATATTTGTTGCTTACTTCAATAATTAGACTGTACGGACAAAGATTTGGGGGAAATAAAGCCACAAAAACTGAAAACTGAAAGAAAATTAATGCGGCCATAACACTTGTCTTTCTGGAATCCCTTTCTATAAGATTTTGGAGAGGGGTTTTGGGAGAAACATTTGTAAGGTAATAAGTTACTGAGGTTAGACAAGAGGATTGATGTTTAAATGGGCTGAGGTCAGGCTAGTTATTCCACAGCAACTTTATTTAACTAGACTTCGAAACATTACATTGGTATGGGGGAAGCATTTGGACTTCGGTACAACTAAGGGGTCATGTATAACATGGGATGGGTACCGAATTTTGTACCTTTATATAGGGATGTTCCAATTGATCGGCCATCTGATCAACATTGGGTGTTTTTCAGGTAAAAATATGAGATTGCCACTGACGCGGTTAATGGCTTTTAATGCCGATCACAAACGCTGATACCCTCTGGCTGACAGTGTTTATTTTTAGTCCCTTGGCTGTTAATTAGTTGTCCTTACACAAAGTGCAGAGCCGCCCTGAGTTAATATTAATCACCACCATGACAGCAAAAAAAACTGCATTTATTAGAATCTGAAGTACCATTGTCACTGGAGGCCCGAGAGCAAGCCAGGAGCTGGCATGCTAATGGCTGTGCTAAATAGGTAATAGTAGTAAAGTTTAAGAAGTGTAATGGAACCGTGTTACTACAAAAGTAACTGCTACTATCAGGAAATGAACAAGAAGATTAATAGTTTAAAGCAGGGGTGTTAAACTAAATTTAGCTAAGAGGCCGGATGGAGGAAAATCTATTCCCATGTGGGCCAGACGGGTAAATCATGGCATAATAACTTTAAAATACAAATATGACAACTTCAGATTGTTTCCTTTGTTTTACTTCAGCCCAAAATAAAACAAGCACATGCTGAAAATGTACATCTTACAAATAATCCACTTGACAAAACACTTCGTTAGTTGAAAATTCCAAGGAACAAATTGGTGCAGTTTCAAAAACACCATGAAGAACACAATGAACATAGACTTAATCTCAGTGTATCTACAAAGCAATTAAATTTCAACTCACAGCCCATCTAGGACTGAACAAAAAAGAAATTAAGCATTAATTAAAACTATTCAACGTATCAACTACCTCATTTATCCTGTGCTAACTCAACAAACAGAATAAACTGAGGTAGAAACTATTCAAGAGGGTTGAGCAACTCCCTGCCATGTAGGCATCACTGTGTACTAATAAAAAAATAAAGGTTAGCAATGTGTGAATAATTTCAACAAACCAAAAATGAAAAATCTTAAAAGACTGACGGTAAATCACACACTGTACACTTTCTTTACATTTGCACAGATAATAATCTTCACAGAACTATATGAATGTGCAGAGTGTCGTGCAGCATTTTAGTGGGGTTACCAATTGTTTATTTTGCTCCTATTTGTTTACATTGGGTCGAGGGGGAGGAGTCGCTGCCCCGCTTTACCGTGTACCTCTTGCTTGGTACACTTGCTACTTCTTGCTTGGTATACTCGTTCACCCCAGTATAAACCAATTGCTTGAAAAACACAATTTCTATTGCGATTTCCAGTGGACACATTTACAACTGCAGTTTCTTTAATTAAAAAATGCAGCTCAATTTGACACTTAATAAACTCATCTCGCGAGCCGGATCGAACATGTTCAGGCCCGGCCGGGTGCCGCATGTGTTACATCCCTGGTCTGAAGAGAGAATAATATAACAACTGTTGGTGTTTCAGCGTTGTCGCAGTCACTACACGACACATAAGAGAAGGGCGGATCGATGCAAAAATTGATGGTGTCGATACCATGGGTAGTATCAGTGTAGGATCGATACTAGGGCGATTAGGTCAATAGTGTTGTTTTCTCAAAACAATATTTTGCTATTTCCAAACTCGTGGAATAATTCCCTGGACACAGGAAGACTTTCAGGGCAAAAAACAGAGGATTTGAATGAGTAGTAGTAGATGATAGGTAATTGCAATCATTACTGACCTTTTCTCAAAAATGTGTGTGTAATAAAAGAGAATGAAAAACAAGTTTTAATATTATGTTGATACTCTTACACTGTCAATAGCACTGGCCATAAATACATTTTAAATAAAATGTGATCGCTATTGGTCTTGGTGTCGGGTGATCTCACTAACTGATGATCAGTATCGGTATCAGCAGCATTTAGCTATGATCGGAAAATCCCTGCGTTTATTTAGAGACCGACCAAGTATCGTCTGTACTACCGAGTACCGATTAAAGTCAAATCAAACAGTACGATACCTTTGCTGCAAAAAATTAAGATGCACACTCAAACAGCTAGTGTGTATTAAGTATAATACTTACAGTATAAGCTTTTAGTAAAGCGCAACATAAGACTAGACTGAAACAAACAGCTTGATGGCAAAGACTACTTCCTGACTGTGGCAACACATCTAGGACCAACTTTAATGAATGCATAGTAAAAGAAAACACAATCTTACAGCATTATCATTATCAAATGTGAAAATGTTTAAATTAGATGGTACTATTAAATAAATCAACATTTATTACCATATGAACAGTTTAAGTGCTATGTGGAAGGTACCCACCCTTACATATAACTAAACACTCATAGATTAATGAATGAAATGTATCGTAAGGATTGTGTCCATATAGTGTGTGAGAAATTCAAATATTTCCATTTAGTTACTCACCATGTAACGTTTCGTATGCCTGTACCACCTTTGACATAAACATGGGCCTCTGACGGGCAATGGTGGCCAGCGAGCCCAACGCTGTGGTCAGGTTAATGCTGGAAATGGCGGGATGGACCATGAACTTCAGAAGCTTGTCCAGCGCTGCCTTTCCTTCCTCACACAAAACATCTATAGAGGGAATATTTTTAATTAGTTCCATTACTGGGATAAATTTAAGTAGTTGATGCCCTACTGATTTTGAACATTTACAAATTACATGAATATTTCAGAAACCCTAAGGGAGGTTTATAGGAAAAGAGACATACTGTAAAACAAATCCTGAAAAAATACAACTTTTTAAATTATTTGTATTTGAACCTACATTTTTTTTCTCACTATTCATCTTTGTTACAATAAATCTACAATATAACTTATGGACTGTTCACATCTTCGTATTGGGGTAAAAAATCAGCAGGACATTAAAGGAATTACCTATTGTTCCCACTGTACAAAAATTAAGAATACATTTAAAATGTTTATATTCAGCCTTTACATTTAAAAGAGCTCAATGTATTACAAATGTATACAAAATTACCTCAACCTAAGAGTGCCCAAATTTAAGAATGTTTCAGATAAGAGATACATTTTGAGTTATAAGCTTCCTCGCGATTAGTTGATGTAGCAAATGTCACAGTGAACCCTGTAAGATCCGACCAAAACATCTGATCCTACTCTCTAACGTTAGCTTAAATATAGAGATCAACAAAACTTTATTTTTCCAACAACTTGAATTGAGAAAGTGAGCGAGCGAAAAGGACAGTGGTTAGAAGAAGAAACGGATATTCCTTGAAAAAAAAAAAAATAAATCATCAAAAACATGACCGAATTTGTTGCCTACTTGGTGAAGCAATTCGAT
The DNA here is from genome assembly GCF_033978795.1 of Nerophis ophidion. NCBI lineage: Eukaryota > Metazoa > Chordata > Actinopteri > Syngnathiformes > Syngnathidae > Nerophis > Nerophis ophidion. Next base: position 20,408,635 of record NC_084623.1, read on the forward strand.
CGTATCACTGCAAGTTTGCACCAAACTGAAGCAGATGAGTCCAACGCCAGTCAAGAATGTTAAAAACTTATGTAAACTGCGAACATTAAGCCATTAAAATATGGAGAAGCTGCTGATTGTGTATTTGATGGAAAGGCAGCTGTAAGGAGATACCATAGAAATCCACTGTCTCTCCAAGGTAAATGCAATACTTAAAAAAAAACTACAGCGATTGTCAGTAGAACACTGGAAAAACTCACAATCGCACAAAGTATACATTTTTAATTTCTTGTCAAAATATCTAAACAAACTTAATACAAGTCAAAATCCCCTGAATAGTATTTTTTCAGTGAGACATAACTTGTTTTTAGGCAATATATCTTCTGAAGAAAAAAATACTACTTTTGAGCATCACAAGTTTGTTATTAGACACAACACTTCACAGTACGAGTAAATAGCTAATAATAAAATGTGATCGCTAATTTCAAGATCACTTTTAAGTTTTTAAAGCTTAAATATAATGTCTTATTTCAAGAAAACTTATCAAAACCATTTTGACTTGTTCCATTGGCAGATTATTTTGCTCATTTCAAGAAAAAATTGTATGCAAATATATATTTTTTTGCTCTTTTTGGGAGGGGTGTTTTTTCCAGTATACATTCTATTGTATTGTTTTTCATACGATATATCTTATTCAAAGGTTGTTGTTTTTTTTAAAAGTCATGTTACATGTTAAAATGTTGAGGTTTTGGGTGGGACGAGCATACTGATATCAATTGATTTCAATGGGAGACGCTGTTTTGAGTTCAGAGATCCGTCACAGACCCAATTCAGCTCTTAAATTGAGGTACAAGTGTACTTGATTAAAGCCTTAATAGATTTAAATGTGCAATTTCAAAGTAACAATTGAAATTCATACCGTATCGAATGTATGTATGGTCTTTGGGTACTTTGTCCAAGCTGATGTCACTCTCTTGTCTTTTTGGGACATCAGAGTCCGAAATCCGAGGTGACAAAGTGATGATAAGTGATTCTGTGAATTTGATAGCGTGAGTGCGCACTCCATCATTTTCGGAATCCAGCAATGCCAAAACATCTCCTTTCATCTGTGTGACCATATTCCAGCATGCTTCCTGCATGTCCGATACTACTTTGGATCGCACCAACCACTTGCATGAAAAAGAAGGAGGGCATAAACAGGTTAAAAAGTAGTTCAGTTTTGCATTGTGTTTTTTTTACAAAAATATACGTAATTGCCAGTACAAGACAAGACAAGTATGTAAGCAGTATGCACCTGTAGAGTAACTTTGTATAGCTGTGTGAGTGTTAAGATGGCTTTCTTCACGACATTCACACTGTCATCCTTGAGCAACATGTTTAGGTTTGCAATCAGCTTCAGGAGTAGCTCATTGTCCCGTTTACTGAAAAGAAAACATAACAAAACATGTGATATCCTAATGATGTGGCAAATCATGACACAAGATCATTAGGGGACAACTTACCATGCTTCCTCTATGAAGCCAATAACAAACTTTCTCACTTCGATGGACTTGTCAGTTTGAAAGGCGATTATCTCCTACAGGATAGGACAGCAATTAATAAAAGCACCTCAGTTTAGAAAATGTATGAAACATGCTGATGTTCTTCCGTACATCTAGGAAATTGTCAAGCAGAGAGGGATCCTTGTTGATGATAAGCTCCTGGACCTGAAAAATAAATTATTTGTTCAGCTGAAAAACATACAAACTTCAACATACAAAAATCCCTAATGAATAAAAGTAAAAACAAAAGAATTAAACGCAAGTGTATATTTAAATATTTGATATTTAAAGCAGCCTATACTTCAAGGACATTCAAAAACTAATAGCTATGTTGACCATAACTTTATCATTTCTAACGGCGCACACAAGTAATAACATATCAACTTGAAAATGTACAATGGAACACGCGACCTACTCTCTTTAGACATTTACAAATTTTAAATAAATGCGGTCAACATGAGAAGCACAATGTTTAGCAGAAATATAGTGGTAGGTTTTCAATGCATCGAGTCTTCAGGACAGTGGATTTGAGTGGGTCTCTGTGAAATCCAATGGTATTTCTAGGGGTGTGAATTTTTGAGCACCTCGACAGTCGATAACCTGCCCATCACTGGAAATGATGTACTATAAAAGGCGACCAATAACAGTGAAGCTAGATTTTTTAGTTGGAAGTGCACATAAAAGGTAAGCCAGAAGCGTCGGAGGGTGAGGAGCCAGCCAGCGCCGGTCACACAAGTTATGAGACGTGAGAGCATATTTCAGCCTTTGCACAAGTCTAATTTGAATGTCAAACAGCAAAGACAATAACCAGAAAAAAAAAACATGTGCATTTATAGTTAATACAATAATAATAAACAGTTATAATAATTCCCAGTTAAAGAGTTTGAATATGACAAACCTGTTTGAGCACCATTAGCTTTTCATCTGTAGCTATCAAGGCAGCCTGATTCAAAAGATCCACCACCTGAAACACAAACAATTGTTTTATTTTAGCAACACTGTGTTGAATTGCTTTTAGGTGGAAAATTTCACTTATGACATTTTGCTTTGCCAATGTATTGCATAATGAGAAATATTTCAATAATGAATAAAGATATTTGTAGAAATATGTTCTGGGCCAGGGGGTCTGCAACCTTTACTATCAAAAGAGACATTTTGCCGCCTCTTCCACTAAATAAAAATGCTATGAAGCCTCTAAACATAACACAGCTTCTAAAGTTTTCATCTTTTTATATTAATTATAAAGGAAGGCAAACTGTCCATGTGAAATTCATTTTCATTTTCTCCTTTGGCAAGTATTCATCTTTAGCTTACCTAAGGGGTTGCACACTCGAGAAGCTGAACTGAACACACAGGCATCCAGTCTCTTTTCGTTGCCTTTCTTGCGCCTCATGACTCATAGAGAATCAGAAATTATAGACAAACTCTCTAAAGACGCAAACTTTTCCCACTACGGGGTCAAAAAAAATCTGAGGGAGCCACAACAAGGAGGCAGAAGAGGCACATGCGGCTCTAGAGCCGCAGGTTGCAGACCCCTGTTCTGGCCGAAATGTCACTCCATATTCTCTACTGTTTGCCAGTGTTACCATATCTAAGTTCTTGTATATATATAAGTTCTTCTTATGGGGAAATAATTACAAAAGTACACATTATTCACTAATCGTTTTATAAAAGAGTTCAGTTACAATTATACATACTGTTACAGTTGTGATCAAAATTATTCAACCCCCACACAATTTTGGTGTCTTAGCAAGTAAGACATTTATTCCGTATTTTGTTTATAGTCATATCAAATAAAGATGCATTAAATAGACAAATGCAACTTGAATTACAACAACATATTTTGTAACATAACAAACAGTGCCATTTCTCTTAATATCTCATTGACAAAATTATTCAACCCCTTGAAGATCATAACTCTTAAGAACAGAATTTGAATAAGGTCTTTTCATTTGGGTGTTAAAAACACCTGTAGATGTGATTAGAACCATAACGAGCAACAATTAAACTGATTGAAAAAGACTGACGCTCAGCTTCTTGTAGATGGTCAACGGTGTATTTGCAACATGGTGAAGTCCAGGGAGTGGTCAAAGAAGTCAAGAGAGGAGGTAATTTCTCTTCATAAGAAAGGATATGGATATAAGAAAATAGCAAAGACATTACATATTCCAAGAGACACAGTTTGGGAGCATAATTTGCAAGTTTAAAGCTAAAGGCACAGTGGAAACACTACCTGGGTGTGGTAGAAAGAGGATGCTGTGTGCAACTGCTGTCCGGTATTTGAAGCGTACAGTGGTGAAAACCCCCCGGGTAACAGCTGAGAAACTACAACAGGACATTGCAGAGGGGAGAACGCAGGTTTCGTCCCAGACAAAAAGGCGCACACTACGAGATGAAGGCCTCCATGCCAGAACTCCCAGGCACACCCCACTTCTGACTACCAGGCACAAGAAAATAGACTCCAGTATGCCAAAAATCATCTGGACAAACCCCAAAGGTTTTGGGAAACTGTTCTATGGAGTGATGAGACAAAAGGGGAACTCTTTGGGCCTATGAATCAACGTTATGTCTGGAGGAGAAAAAATGAAGCTTACAAAGAGAAAAACACCTTGCCTAATGTTAAGCATGGTGGGGGGTCAATCATGCTCTGGGGCTGTTTTTCTGCTTCAGGTACCGGGAATCTCCAGCGCGTTCAAGGCATTATGAATTCTATTTCCTACCAGGATATATTAGCTGCAAATGTCATGAAGTCAGTGACAAAGCTGAGGCTTGGGAGACGTTGGATCTTCCAACAGGACAACGATCCCAAGCATACCTCCAAATCAACATGAGAGTGGTTGCAGAAGAAGGGCTGGAAGACTCTGGAGTGGCCTTCACAGTCGCCAGACCTAAATCCAATAGTAAACCTGTGGTGGGACTTGAAGAAGGCAGTTGCAGCACGCAAGCCCAAGAATATGAATGAACTGGAGGCCTTTGCCCAAGAGGAATGGGCTAAAATACCTGTAGATCGTTGCAAGAAGCTTGTGTCCGGTTATGTATCACGTTTGAAGGATGTAATTACTGCCAAAGGGTGTTCTACTAAGTACTAAATATGCATGTAACTAGGAGGTTGAATCATTTTGTCAATGAGATATTAAGAAAAATGTCCTTTTTTGGTATTTTGTCAAATACAGTGTTACAATTTAAGTTGCATTTGTCTATTTGACACATCTGTATTTGATATGACTATAAACAAAATACGGAATAAATATCCAACTCACTAAAACACCAAAATTGTGTGGGGGTTGAATAATATTGATCACAACTGTATGTTGAATTTCAAGAGCACAAACTCTATTTATTGAATCCAAAATATTGAAATTCAATGATTTGGTGTATTTGCAAATGGCTATAGGTATGCAAAAAGTAAACTATAACTTGCTACCCAAAAATGTACAACAAATATAACCTTAGAAATTGTTTTAATTTAATACATTTGTATGAAAATACAACACTTAAAACCTTTAGAAGAACAGTATGTGGAATTACATTAAAGAAGACAATGTATTAATACGATCCAGTTTAGGAATATGTTCAAACTCAAAGTGTTTACAAAGTCCAACAATAATAATTCTGAAAAACGTCTTGAACTTCATTGGAAATTTCATAATTTTAATCATCTTATGTGAATTATAACTGTTCAAATTAATTGATATAAATTATGATACAAAATGAGAACAGGAAATGAACAAATGCGTTAGTGATCGTTATGAACTGGAAAGGGGGTAGGATTTGATAAGCTTTGCTTCTTCTTACTCCTTTTCGGACAAGTAATATGTGAAAAGTTTGATGTACAGTAAGCATGTTTGAACTAGTAAACTTAGAATACATAATAATGCCGGGTTGAGAGACTTTCTCTACGTATTGCCCGTATAACAACTGACAACATCATTCTCCTTCGCACAAGCAATAGTGACAATTCCCTTTTTGTTTGGTCTGGAAATTCAATTAAGGTGAACATACCTTTTCACTGGTTGTGACGTCGATGACACTAGGGACTTCTCCATCCTTTGTGGAGAACTCCATAATTCTTTGCCGTTTCTTTCACTGTGTGTATAACATGATATTCCAAACGCTGATGAACAAACAGACCTATTAACACACAGGACAGGCACAATTAAGACATGTTTAGTTTAGTCTTTATTTGAAGGGCCAATGCAGAGAGACATTAAGCTCAAAGACAGATATGTTCTGCACCAGATTATAGCTAAATAGCTCATTTCCATCTGCAGTCACTGGCTACCTAAATAAAAAAGTTAAAGTACCAATGATTGTCACACACACACACTTGGTTTGGTGAAATTATTCTCTGCATTTGACCTATCACCCTTGATCCCTCCCTTGGAGGCGAGGAGAGCAATTCCAACCCTTGATGCTGAGTGCCAAGCAGGTAGGTAATGAGTCCCATTTTTATAGTCTTTGGTATGACTCGGGCTTCACGGTGGAAGAGGGGTTAGTGCGTCTGCCTCACAATACGAAGTTCCTGCAGTCCTGGGTTTAAATCCAGGCTCGGGATCTTTCTGTGTGGAGTTTGCATGTTCTCCCCGTGAATGCATGGGTTCCCTCCGGGTACTCTGGCTTCCTCCCACTTCCAAAGACATGCACCTGGGGATAGGTTGATTGGCAACACTAAATTGGCCCTAGTGTGTGAATGTTGTCTGTCTATCTGTGTTGGCCCTGCGATGAGGTGGCGACTTGTCCAGGGTGTACCCTGCCTTCCGCCCGATTGTAGCTGAGATAGGCGCCAGCGCCCCCCGCGACCCCAAAAGGGAATAAGCGGTAGAAAATGGATGGATGGATGGTATGACTCGGCCGGGGTTTGAACTCACAACCTACCGATCTCAGGGCGGACACTCTAACCACTAGGCCACTGAGTAGTGAAATTAAAGAGATACAAAAAAATCATGCAATAAAATTATAACATCAAAATGATGCTATATAGCATATAAGAAAAGTCATAAAATGCCCTTTTTATGACACTATACGATACAACCACACCTCATTTATATCATAACACTGACAATACATGCACAAAAAATCATCGGCTGCCCCCTGCCTTCCCTGAAGGATTTACATAACTCCCGTTGCCTCAAGAAAGCAGAAACCATCACCAAAGACAGCCCACACCCTGGCTACCATTTGTTCCACCTGCTACCATCGGGCAGGCGCTACAGGTGCATCAGAGCCAGAACAAACAGGCTCAGAGACAGCTTTTTTCCCCAGAGCTGTCACCATGTTGAACTCTAACTAATAATAATAATTCACCCCTATACAATATCCTGTGCAATACGTCCGACACTGATTATTATTTATTACTACGGTGCTCTTGTCTTGTTCTGTATATAGTACAGTATTTTGTATTTCTACAGTGTTTGTATATTGTACAGGATTGCTTGTTATTTTTATTGGATAGTAGTGTTTATTTCAATTGTTAGTTTTTACCTTATGTTATTCATTTTACCCCATATTTGTTCCCTCAACCTCACCTTAAGTTGGAATCTTTAATCTCGTTACATGCAATTATAATTCTATTCTTTTGTTCACATGTCGTTTTTAAAAACAACCATGATTTCAACACACACCACAGTTTACAACAAAATACAGTAGAGCTGAATTTTACCATGAATTGATAAACGTGGACCCTGACTATAACAAGTTGAATGTTACCTTTTAGTGGTCAATTGTTGGCCCTGCGATGAGGTGGCTACTTGTCCAGGGTGTACGCCGCCTTCCGCCCGATTGTAGCCGAGATAGGCACCAGCGCCCCCTGCGACCCAAAGGGGAGAAGCGGTAGGAAATGGATGGATGTACGGAATATGTACAGTAATGTGCAATCTACTAATAAAAGTTTCAATCAATCAATCAATGAAGGTGCAGTCGGTGTAAAAGCGCACAACGTGGGGGAAAAACACACAGGACAACGTGGTAAATAACAACTTTCAATCTAAATCCAAACTGGATGAGTTGATAGTTACATAACATGCATTAAAATGTTGTTTACCAATGTGCTAACGCGATTGTGCTATCATCATGCTAAGCGCCAAGCGAAGCTAACCTTATGGTATCTTTACACGTTTAATTAGAAGCAAGCAGTAGCATTGTGTCCCCCAAACATTTATTTTTTATCTCGAAACGAAGGAGATAGAGTGTGACCAACCGTTTAATCAGTATAACTAACAAACTTAAATCAAAAGGCGATTCATCTTCGTGGACAAAATGCTCACTTTGGAGGCCATTGGACAATATTTCTTCTTCGCCGCTTCTTCTCCAGTTTTGATGGCAGATGACAATCACAACGTTCAAGGCGCATTACCGCCATCTATTTTATTGGAGTGTTAGGCAGCGTACACCCAAAACCCGTTCTTTCTTTTTTTTTGCGTGCAACCAAACATTTCATCAATCCAATCATCCACTTTATTTATGTAGCACATTTAAACAAAAAGAATGTTTCCAAAGTGCTGCACAGCCATGTTAAAAACAGTGTTAAAAAAATATTATGCTCCTCCAATGACTGAATAAAAACAAAAAATAAGTACATATAAAACCAATATAAAAACAATATAAAAATAAATATGATTAAAAACAATTGTAAAGGGTAAAAGCCATTAAAACCCCAGGGTTTGGTGCTTGGCCCTGCACTCTTCAGCATCTACATGCTGCCGCTAGGTGACATCATACGCAAATACGGTGTTAGCTTTCACTGTTATGCTGATGACACCCAACTCTACATGCCCCTAAAGCTGACCAACACGCCGGATTGTAGTCAGCTGGAGGCGTGTCTTAATTAAATTAAACAATGGATGTCCGCTAACTTTTTGCAACTCAACGCCCAAAAAACGGAAATGCTGATTATCGGTCCTGCTAGACACCGACCTCTATTTAATGATACAACTCTAACATTTGACAACCAAACAATTAAACAAGGCGACACGGTAAAGAATCTGGGTGTTATCTTTGACCCAACACTCTCCTTTGAGTCACACATTAAAAGCGTTACTAAAACGGCCTTCTTTTATCTCCGTAATATCGCTAAAATTCGCTCCATTCTGTCCACTAAAGACGCTGAGATCATTATCCATGCGTTTGTTACGTCTCGTCTCGTCTCGATTACTGTAACGTATTATTTTCGGGTCTCCCCATGTCTAGCATTAAAAGATTACAGTTGGTACAAAATGCGGCTGCTAGACTTTTGACAAGAACAAGAAAGTTTGATCACATTACGCCTGTACTGGCTCACCTGCACTGGCTTCCTGTGCACTTAAGATGTGACTTTAAGGTTTTACTACTTACGTATAAAATACTACACGGTCTAGCTCCATCCTATCTTGCCGATTGTATTGTACTGTATGTCCCGGCAAGAAATCTGCGTTCAAAGGACTCCGGCTTATTAGTGATTCCCAAAGCCCAAAAAAAGTCTGTGGGCTATAGAGCGTTTTCATTTCGGGCTCCAGTACTCTGGAATTCCCTCCTGGTAACAGTTCGAGATGCCACCTCAGTAGAAGCATTTAAGTCTCACCTTAAAACTCATTTGTATACTCTAGCCTTTAAATAGACTCCCTTTTTAGACCAGTTGATCTGACGTTTCTTTTCTTTTTCTCCTATGTCCCACTCTCCCTTGTGGAGGGGGTCCGGTCCGATCCGGTGGCCATGTACTGCTCGCCTGTGTATCGGCTGGGGACATCTCTGCGCTGCTGATCCGCCTCCGCTTGGGATGTTTTCCTGCTGGCTCCGCTGTGAACGGGACTTTCGCTGCTGTGTTGGATCCGCTTTGGGCTGGACTCTTGCGACTGTGTTGGATCCATTATGGATTGAACTTTCACAGTATCATGTTAGACCCGCTCGACATCCATTGCTTTCCTCCTCTCCAAGGTTCTCATAGTCATCATTGTCACCGACGTCCCACTGGGTGTGAGTTTTCCTTGCCCTTATGTGGGCCTACCGAGGATGTCGTAGTGGTTTGTGCAGCCCTTTGAGACACTAGTGATTTAGGGCTATATAAGTAAACATTGATTGATTGATTGATTGAAAACAGTAAAATAGAAATCAAAATGTATGAAAAAACACAGAGGACAACAGAGGACAGAGGACCACACAACTCACGTAGTGTTAAAAGCCAAAGAATAAAAGTGGGTCTTAAGACGAGACTTAAAAGACTCCACTGTGGAAGCAGTTTGAACATAGAGGGTGTGGCTCCGAAATGACAACACTGGCACGGCTTCTTAAAGACGGGCTCTTTACTTGGGTTTATGCCGTAAAAACTACGTGGAGGCATAGGCTCCCTACAGTTGTGATCAAAATTATTCAACCCCCACACAATTTTGGTGTTTTAGCAAGTTGGACATTTATTCCATATTTTGTTTATAGTCATATCAAATAAAGATGTGTCAAATAGACAAATGCAACTTAAATTGTAACACTGTATTTTACGAATTACCAAAAAAGGAAATTTTTCTTAATATCTCATTGAAAAAATTATTCAACCCCCTAGTTATATGCATTTTTAGTACTTAGTAGAACACCCTTTGGCAGTAATTACATCCTTCAAACGTGATACATAACCGCACAGAAGCTTCTTGCATTGATCTACAGGTATTTTAGCCCATTCCTCTTGGGCAAATACCTCCAGTTCATTCATATTATTGTGTTTGTGTGCTACAGCTGCCTTCTTCAAGTCCCACCACAGGTTTTCTATAGGATTTATGTCTGGCGACTGTGAAGGCCACTCCAGAGTCTTCCAGCCCTTCTTCTGCAACCACTCTCATGTTGATTTGGAGGTATGCTTGGGATTATTGTCCTGTTGGAAGGTCCAGCGTCTCCCAAGCCTCAGCTTCGTCACTGACTTCATGACATTTGCAGCTAATATATCCTGGTATGAAATAGAATTCATAATGCCTTGAACGCGCTGGAGATTCCCGGTACCTGAGGCAGAAAAACAGCCCCAGAGCATGATTGACCCCCCCCACCATGCTTAACAGTAGGCAAGGTGTTCTTCTCTTTGTAAGCTTCATTTTTTCTCCTCCAGACATAACGTTGATTCATAGGCCCAAAGAGTTCCCCTTTTGTCTCATCACTCCATAGAACAGTTTCCCAAAACCTTTGGGGTTTGTCCAGATGATTTTTGGCATACTGGAGTCTATTTTCTTGTGCCTGGTAGTCAGAAGTGGGGTGTGCCTGGGAGTTCTGGCATGGAGGCCTTCATCTCGTAGTGTGCGCCTTTTTGTCTGGGACGAAACCTGCGTTCTCCCCTCTGCAATGTCCTGTTGTAGTTTCTCAGCTGTTACCCGGGGGGTTTTCACCACTGTACGCTTCAAATACCGGACAGCAGTTGCACACAGCATCCTCTTTCTACCACACCCAGGTAGTGTTTCCACTGTGCCTTTAGCTTTAAACTTGCGAATTATGCTCCCAAACTGTGTCTCTTGGAATGTGTAATGTCTTTTCTATTTTCTTATATCCATATCCTTTCTTATGAAGAGAAATTACCTCCTCTCTTGACTTCTCTGACCACTCCCTGGACTTCACCATGTTGCAAATACACCATTGACCATCTACAAGAAGCTGAGCGTCACAGTCTTTTTCAATCAGTTTAATTGTTGCTCGTTATGGTTCTAATCACATCTACAGGTGTTTTCAACACCTGATTGAAAATACCTTATTCAAATTCTGTTCTTAAGAGTTATAATCTTCAAGGGGTTGAATAATTTTGTCAATGAGATATAAGAGAAATGAGACTGTTTGGTATGTTACAAAATATAATGTTGTAATTCAAGTTGCATTTGTCTATTTAGTGCATCTTTATTTGATATGATTATAAACAAAATACGGAATATTCCTACTTGCTAAAACACCAAAATTGTGTGGGGGTTGAATCATTTTGATCACAACTGTATAACCATTCACAACTCCTGTACTTTGTCTCCTTTATGAGTGGTGGGCATGATGGGAGGATGGGAGACTAAGAAAAAGAACCAAACGTAGCTTTAAGCGCATAAAAAAACACAGAGTGAAGTAAGGCTAATGGTTTGACCTGGTCTGAAAGCTGTTGTAAGACTTGAAATAAAGGTTTTAACTTCAAATAGTCAATGCTGATGTCATACTCTTCCTGCCAGGGAGGGGTGTATGTCTTCCAGTTGTTTGACTACTTTTCTGCCAGTGGTATCACTTTGCTGTGGCAGGCTTTCTGGGAGTGTCTGGTGATTGCTTGGGTTTATGGTGAGGTACAGGACAAGACATGAAATACAATGGTTTTAGATATTGTTCAGTCACAGGCAAATAAAGTGCTAAACAAAATAGCTACCTCGTGGCCGCCTGCCACTTCGGAGGTTCTTGGGCAGCAAATATTTCAGTCTTGTGCAACTAAATGAGCGTACAATAATTAAACCAATGCACTCCACAAATATACAGAACAATTCAACACAATATGACAAATACCTTGTTCAGCTATAGCCAAATGTTCTTGCTGCTGCTGATGGCTCAAAGTCTTTTGCATGTCTGGGCGAATGCATATCTCGCAACCCCTAATATTACACCAAAACCTTGCAAGAATAGCGGTGTGACAAAGGAAATGAATTGCCCTTTTTATAGTTAACAAAATGTGTCTTATTTACAAAAAATTTAACATGAATTCACAACCAGAATGATTTTCAACAAAAAATATTAACCCTTAAAACAAAAAATATTAAGTGTAAGTTTCAACAACACTTACAGAGGGGCAGAGTGTTCCAGAGCTTAGGGCCGACCACAGAGAAGGCCCTGTATCCCCTGGTTTTAAGTCTCGTCTTGGGCACCAGGAGCTGGAGCTGGCTCTCGGACCTCAGAGCGCGCACAGGAGTGTACATTTGGATGAGGTCCGAGATATACTGAGGGGCCAGTCCATGTAAAGATTTTAAAACAAACAGCAATGTTTTAAAATCAATTCTAAAATGAACAAGGAGCCGGTGCAAACTCAGAAGAATTAGGGTTATATGCTGGCGTTTTCTGGCCCCTGTTAAAATATTTTTTCATGCACTCAGTAAGGTGGTGTTTTTCAACCTTTTTTGAGCCAAAGCACATGTTTTGCGTTGAAAAAATTCGGAGGCAAACCACCAGCAAAAATCATTAAAAAACGAAACACAGTTGACAGTAAAAAGTCGATGTCGCAATTGTTGGGTATGACTTTAAACCAGGGGTCTCAAACTCACTTTACCTGGGGGCCACTGGATGCAGAGTCTGGGTGAGGCTGGGCCGCAAAAAAAGATTTCCTAAAAAAAATTTGCAAACTCCTCAGCATGTCTAGTTGTATAATACCATGAATTGATTAACGTGGACCCCGACTTAAACAAGTTGAAAAACTTATTCGGGTGTTACCATTTGGTGGTCAATTGTACGGAATATGTACTCTACTGTGCAACCTACTAATAAAAGTATCAATCAATCATTCAATCAATCAATCAATGATGTTTCAAATGGTATCCCTTGTGCACCGCAACTTTCTCTGTGCAAATAAGACACGTCAGGGTGCCCCTGTGCTCAACAAAGAAATATTGCATCTCCCACTTTTCCTGGAATTGTCTTTCCTCATCACTTACCTTTCTCTTCACTGCAGGCTTTGACAAAGACATGTTGTGGAATATATTTGTATTTAGCCAACGTACAGAGAATAATGTTTTTTTCCGCAATGTGTGTCGTCACGCTTTTCCTCCCTACAGCAACACGGCGGTCTGCGGATGTTACCCGGGAAAGTACCGGGATAGCGAGCGCAAAAAAGTGACGGCGTCATATAGAAATATATGTAGTGTTCATCGTGTGAGGCAATGCAAATTAAACGATACAAAAAAAACAAACAACAATTTTAATTGGTCCAGGTTATCAGGGACTGTTATTACCGACGGACAGGTGTCGCAGTGGGACTGCAGACACGTACTTAGAAAACCCTCGTCTCCATGGCAACATCTCTGTCGCTTTCACTCAAATTTACGTGGACCTCGACTTAAACAAATTGAAAAACTTATTCGGGTGTTACCATTTAGTGGTCAATTGTACGGAATATGTACTGAACTGTGCAATATACTAACCCCGTTTCCATATGAGTTGGGAAATTGTGTTTGATGTAAATATAAACCAAATACAATGATTTGCAAATCATTTTCACCCCTTATTCAGTTGAATATGCTACAAAGACAACATATTTGATGTTCAAACTGAAAAACATTTTTTTTTGCAAATAATCATTGACTTTAGAATTTGATGCCAGCAACACGTGACAAAGAAGTTGGGAAAGGTGGCAATAAATACTGATAAAGTTGAGGAATGCTCATCAAACACTTATTTGGAACATGCCACAGGTGTGCAGGCTAATTGGGAACAGGTGGGTGCCATGATTGGGTGTAAAAGCAGCCTCCAAGAGATGCCAAGTAATTCACAAACAAGGATAGGGCGAGGGTCACCACTATGTAACATACGTGCCAACCCTCCCGGATTTTCCGGGAGACTCCCGAAATTCAGCGCCTCTCCCGAAAAACTCCCGGGACAAATTTTCTCCCGAAATTCAGGCGGAGCTGGAGGCCACGCCCCCTTCAGTTCCATGCGGACTTGAGTGAGGACGGCCTGTTTTCACGTGCGCTTTCCCACAATATAAACAGTGTGTCTGCCCAATGACGTTATAACTGTACAATGATCGAGGGCGAGTTCTTGGGAGACGGCGTGGCAAGGTTGGGAGAGTGGCCGTGCCAGTAATCTGAGGGTTACTGGTTCAATACCCATCTTCTACCATCCTAGTCACGTCCATTGTGTCCTTGGGCAAGACACATCACCCTTGCTCCTGATGGGCCCTGGTTAGCACCTTGCATGGCAGCTCCCGCCATCAGTGTGTGAATGTGTGTTTGAATGCATGGGTGAATGTGGAAATATAGTCAAAGCGCTTTAGGCTCCTTAAAAAGGGGTAGAAAAGCTTTATACAAGTACAACCATTTACCATATACTTATGTGGGTTTATTGTTAGGCAGTTTCATTAACGTCACGTTTTCGTCTACCGTTAAGCAGTTCGCCTGCCGTAAAAAGCAATGTTGTGACACTCTTAAACAGGACCATACTGCCATCCACTGTACATGCAGCACAACACCTCCAGGCAACTTCAACCCTTTACTAATACCTGCATCTTGGGGTGACACAACGCGCATCCACGATGCGAGCACGGCGTGACAGTTTGTTGTGTTAGCACAGGATTAATATCTGGAAATGACAAAAAGGTGGTTGATAGTAGTTTTTATTTATGCTTCATCTTGTTTTTTGTTCAATCTTAGATGGACTGTGACTTAAAGTTTAATAGCTCTATAGGTACACTGAGATTAAGTTCACTGTGTTCTTCATGGTGTTTTTGAAACGACACCAATTTTTTCTTTAGAATTTTCAACACACTTGGAGTGTTTCGTCAAGAGGTTTATTTGTGATATGTACATTTTCAGAATGTGCTTGTTTTATTTTGGGCCGAAGCAAAACAAAGAAAACAATCTGAAGTTGTCGTAGTTGTATTTTTAAGTTACTATGCCATGATTTTACCCGTCCGGTCCACATGGAAATAGATTTGCCCCCATGCAGCCCCTGAGATAAAATCATTTTGACACCCCTGAATTAAGGACACTTATTACATATGACTAACTATTGTCTAGCTCAGGGGTCGGGAACCTTTTTGGCCGAGAGAGTCATTAAAGCCAAATATTTTAAAATGTATTTCCGTGAGAGCCATATAAAAATGTTAACACTGAATACAACTAAATGCGTGCATTTTTAAGTAAGACCAACATTTTTAGAGTATAATGCTGCACATTTAGATTTTAACTGGCTGTCTATCTTTGCACATGTAAACGTGCTGCAGGACTGCTTGTATCGGAGCTTATAGCGGACATTTAACATGCAAGCCGATACAACTCAACACTTGTGTTTATCAAGCCGATAGCATTATCAGATTGGGACACTCCGAATAAACATAATCAGAAGTACTCATGGGAACAACACTTAACTTCCATACTAAACTGCACAGATAATAGAGTTATTGAATCATTTCGAAGTGACATTTTATGACCATCTCCTGGGACGCAGCGCTCCACCACCCCAGCCACTAGAGAAAGGACAGGGAGATCTATAAGAAGCACAAGTCAAACGAAGTATATATTAGAATAATGCGACAATAATGGTTCTAAGTAATATATTGCAATGCACAAACAGTTAAGCTGACTGCTCAGAAAACATTAGCATTAATTGCCTGTTCAGAGTTGCTGCCTAGAGACTGCAATTAGAATAGCAAGAACAGAAAGTCTCCAGTCAGGCAAGCTGTCAACAAACATTATGTAGTGGCAGCATAGGTCCAATAAAGTCAACGTTTTCAAGGAGATTACATCTGGCCGGCTGAGCCGTTACCAAACAATAACACAAGTGTCATGAAGCCGGTGGACACACCCCTCCGAATGGCAGTGGTGTGAGAGGACAGACAAACTAGGAAAACGGCAGGTGTCAGTTTTCAGTCGACCGAATTTCACCTCCGACCTTTTCCATCTGTCAAGAAGAAGACGAGCCACTTGAATGAAGATTTGCCTTTTCTCTCTGGACACAATTGTAACTCGGTTTTAACTTCATGGAAAAAGCACAGTGATTCTCGACTGGTATAGTCACGACCCACTGGTATAGATGTGACTTTCGCAAAGGAGTGGAGTCTTTTGAACGGCTCTTTAAAGTTAACGATTCGAGCCGATCTGAGAGTTGTTTGTTTGTGAGTCGCATCCTAGTTAAAGTTAAAGTTCCAATGATTGTCACTCACACACACACACACTGGGTGTGGTGAAATGTGTCCTCTGCATTTGAATCATCTCCATGTTTACCCTCTGGGAGGTGAGGGGAGCAGTGAGCAGTAGCGTGAGCCGCACACGGGAATCATTTTGGTGATTTAACCTCCAATTCCAACCCTTGATGCTGGGTGTCAAGCAGGGAGGTAATGGGTTGTAGTCTTTTGTATGACTCGGCCAGGGTTGGAACTCACAAGCTCCCAGTCTCAGGGCGGACACTCTACCCACAAGGCCACTGAACTGGTTAAAACACACTGCAGCATAAAAGACTGCAACGATTCTTTATTATGAAGTTTTCCATACATGCAAGATACACAAAGAATCACGGTGGTGTCAGACTGCAGGGTGGAGATCCTCCGTGAGCAGGGCCGTGAGAGTCGTTTGCCTTGGCCTGCCATAGGGTGGCTTCCTAAATTAAATATATTCATATTGACCTCTTTCCGATCCGTTATTGCTATTGGTCCCATAGCGGCAAAAAAATACAAGTATGTAATTATATGGGCTTGCAAATTAAAATGTCCCACACAAGCAGTCCTTCAGCATGTTTACTTGTGCAACGCTGGGCAGCCAGTTAACATCTAAATGTCCTCCAATAAGCACACAAGGTTGGGCTTTTCTTATATTCATTATGTATGTAGTATTGTAGGCCACTAGGAGCTAGCAGCTACACAAGAGCTAAGCACACGATAGCGCACAAGCTAAACATACATAATAAGTTGAAAAATACTGTGCTCTAAAACAGCACATTTGTCAATATAAAATTCCAAAAATCGTAGTTGCATCTTACTTACACATACAAATTTCAAGGCAGAAGTGTACTGAAAAGTATCCAGTAAAAAACGTATCCGCATTATTCAACTTTCTGCGTCACTAGGTGTCGCCCAAAAAAATAAAACTATGACTACTACCCTTGAATTTAAAGACAGCATAAGTCCATTTCAGTGCGTTGATAATAAACAGGTAATTGTTTTTTCACACCTACAATTGTTCACCGTTTGACTGCTTTTACCTGTAGAAGACTTTTCTAAAAACCCTCTCCAGACACCACTAAACCTCTCCCGGTCATTACTACTGGACATCTATTATTGCTATTTGCACTAATTAAAGGCACTTCAATCTATTTGTGTTTCACACTTATAATTGCTATATTTGGACACATTTTAACTTTGGCCCTTGGAGACAAAAAAATTAGGCACCTGTGGTTTAGGACGTCTAAGGAAGTACCTACTGGTTTGATACGGCTGTTTGCAAAGCACAAAACAAGACTACCGAGGAAACCATTGTGAAATGTAAAATTGTACACATTGTGTCCAATACAGTGATATTGTTTGCATCACAAAGTCATGGAAATTGTATTTCAGATTTGTAAACCTATATATGCAGCAACCAAGATGAGCTGTTAAAAGGTTTTAAACCTTTTGGGGCTTGATTTTAAGTAAAGTATTTATGGAAAAGCATCTGAGAAACTGTTGCATTAGTTTATTAGCACCTCAGGGGGGTATTCCCTGGTAGCAAATTTAACAAACTCAGAGTTGACTTTGTCCAAGATTTAAAATTTGGCAGGACTTTTGTTGACTTTAGTACAACATATAATAAGACAAGGAAATACAAATAAAATGTACATCTGAAATGCCAACAAATTCAAATGTGAAAAACAAACCTGCAGAAAATAGGCAACCTAAAAATGTTTTTTTTTGAACTGTTGGTTTGGTGGGTTCCACTGCCCTTGTTCTTTCCCCCAAAAAAGTAGTAACAAAAGTTGGAACACAATAACTTGACAAGTTCACGAAAGCTGGAACACAATAACTTGACAAGTTCACGAAAGCTGGACAAATAGCTCTACTACCACCATCCTAAATTGTATGATCACCGGAAGTAATTGAACATTCACCAACCGAAACAACTGAACATAAATAAACATAAACATAAAATAGCCTCGTAACACAATTTGCATAGGCAACTTCTTTTAAACATTAGAATTATACATATATTATTATTATTATATAACATTACAATATAAAAACAGATTGATGGATAATTTGCTTGAAAATGTAAGTCAAGCTGACAAGCAGACATCCACATATATTTACTTTTAATTTGTTTGAAAAAATGAATGCAACATATTTTTGCATGATCAGATAACAGTGTAAACACACAATTGCATGCAACACATCGTCAAAATTGAAGGCACAGGTCGCGGGGGGCTCTGGTGCCTATCGCAGCTACAATCGGGCGGAAGGCGGTGTACACCCTGGACAAGTCGCCACCTCATTGCAGGGCCAGGAACACATACATTTAGCCAGAAAGTGTTTTATTATTTGTAGCCTCTTGAAGGCCACATAAAATCAATCAACGTTGATTTATATAGCCCTAAATCACAAGTGTCTCATGATGTGGTGTACCACTTCAAATGATATAGTGGGGCACATGAAATTATTGGGTGGAACCTGTAAAATGATATGATTGGGTCACATAAAATGACGTGGTGTACTATACATGTGGGGCAAACTTATTAACACGCTAACCTTCGTTAACACATCCAGTCAATCATGATATGCATCATCATTTATCATGAATGTTAGCTCGAATTAAGTCAAATATGACTCAATTAGCAATTTTCTAAAATATGTAAACATGTGCAGAACGGTTTATTTACCCACGCGGCTTGCAGGCATATGCACAGTCCTGGACAGTTTTCCTTATGTGTACACTATAGGAAAAGAATATTGAACTGTGCAGATAATGTAGTTTGTATTACAATCACAGAATCAAACCATTTTGGCGTGGTTACTATTTAATGTGCATATGCTAAACTATTTAGGGAAAACATAGCTGACAACGCAAGTATTTGTCAGGTGTCATATCTAATACAACTCTTTAATAATAGTCATTTAATATATATTCTTAAATGCATGCAACGGATTTTTAAAACTAGTTGTGAGTCAAAAATGGCCAAGAGGCAACACTTTGGACATCTCTGCAGTAACGGAACAAAGCATTTACATAGTTCTTTACAAAGAAGGCAGGAAAATTATAGCATCAAAACATTTATTATAAAATATGTGGAAATCTATAAAGGAGAGAATAAAAAGGTTTGCCCAATGCAGTCATAGTTTGAACGCAGCATTTTATTAATTCAACATTTTGTTATAGGTGAAGAAGTGGTAAACAGATATGGACTAAATTGTTTTCAATTAAAAACACACATAAAGGATGCAAACAATACATTGTAAAAATACTGTTAGTTTTGATATATTTACCATGTGACGTGAATAAATGCAAATAACTAATATATAACAAATTTCCACATGGAACCAATTTTCTTATTTTATGTATTTACTAAAATAGGAGATATTTTTAAAATAAATTAATCTGCCATTTTGAATTTGTCCATTATTTTTTCTTAATTTATAGGCAATGGGTACGAAGAGTATTCAAACTTGATTTTTCATTCGAGGTAAAATTAGCTATTAGCTAAAATTGTAGCCATTAGCTAAAATCAGAAAAGTTCATTTTATTTGTCATAATTGTACACTCAGCACCCCATCTTGATGGAAAAAAGCAGAACTGAGGCAAATTTATTACAAAAGAAAATATCTCATGGTCAAAAGTATTCAGCCCCTTTGCTGTGACACTCATATCGAACTCACATGCTGTCCATTTCTCCTGATCCTCCTTGGGATGGTTCTGCTCTTTAATTTTGTTTAATTAAACTGACTGGACTCTATTAGGAAAGGTACACACCTGTCTGCATAAGGCCTTACAGGTCACAGTGCATACAGTATCAGAGCAAATGAGAATCATTAGATCTAAGGAACTGCCCAAGGAGCTCAGAGATAAGAAATGTGGCAAGGCATAGATCTGGCCAAGATTAAAAAATAATTTCTGCAGCATTTAAGGTTCCCAAACTTCTTCCATTAAAAGTATATGTTTGGGATGACCACTACTCTTCCTGGCCCTCCAGCCAAGCTGAGCAAGCGTGCGAAAAGTGCCTTGGTGAGAATGGCAAAGAATGACCCAAAGATCACTGTGGCTGAACTCCAGAGATGCAGTAGGGAGATAGGAGGGAGCTCCACAAAGTCAACCATCACTGCAGCCCTCCACCCGTAGGGGCTTTATGGCAGAGTGGCACGATGGAAGCCTCTCATATGAAAGCCTGCAAAGAGTTTGTCAAAAAAAAACAACACATCAAGGAATCCCAGACTATAACAAATACAATTATCTGGTCTGATGACACCGAGATTGAACTTGGCCTTAATTCTAAGCGTTGTGTGGAGAAAACCAGGCACTGCTCATCACCTGCTCAATACAATCCCAACAGTGATACAAGGTGATACATGTGATGTCAGTTTTACTTTAATACATGTGCAAAAAAACAAAAACAAAAAGATATTCCTAATGAGTGTACATTGAGGAAAAATTTACTTTTCTGATTTTAGTTAACGGCTGCAATTAAACATTGAGCAACTGCTAGCAACTTTGGGTCAGATGCAATGATAGTACATCCAAACAGCAGACTCAAAGTCCTCTACTGACATAAGGTTTCAGGAATTAACCCTGCTTGGATGTCTAATGGTTACGAAGGAAAAGATATGCAATGTCTGACAGTTTACTTCAGGTTCAGCAGGAATTAACCCTGCTTTGATGTCTAATGGTTACGAAGGAACAGACATGCCATGCCTGACAGTTTACTTTAGGTTCAGTAGGAAGGACACATGAAGTCAGGGTTTGTTCAAGAAAACCTAAAAGCAAGCATGTTAGGTGTATTGACTATACGTTACCATGGTAACTCACTTGCGTATTTTTCTGGAATGGAGAATGCAGACTTTCCCTCGCCAGAGGGTTAACATACTGTAGAGCAGTGGTTTTCAAGCTTTTTTTCACCAAGTATCACCTCAGAAAACACTTGCCTCTCCAAGTTCTACCATAGTAACCAACATTTATATACAGTAGCATAGTAGGCCTAAGTATTTATTACAAACAAGGCAAGGTTTTATTAAACAAGTATATTTAATATTGGTGCCACTGTAACATTACAGTTTGAACAGTAACACTGTGTTTGAGTATTCAATTAAGTGATTCTTTGGCATACCACTAAAAGCCCATACCAGTTTGAAAATTACTACTGGTTTTCACTTAAGCCGCTTTCTGGGATACCCACCCCAACCCCCAGTGTAATCAAACAAAGCTTTGTGTTTGGCTTTAATGAGTATCTACTGCATAGTTGTGCCAGCTAAACTATAAACAACTGTTAAGCATATTCTGCTTCTTGGCTCTCACCCCAAAC
The DNA here is from genome assembly GCF_033978795.1 of Nerophis ophidion. NCBI lineage: Eukaryota > Metazoa > Chordata > Actinopteri > Syngnathiformes > Syngnathidae > Nerophis > Nerophis ophidion. The sequence continues at coordinate 20,430,297 of NC_084623.1, forward strand.
TACTTTTATTTTTCAGTATTTGCAATTATTTTAAATCATCACATGAGTGGACAAGTGAAGGTAGAGTAGAAATAACAAAAATCCCCCCAGAGGGTGCATTTCTTTTGGACATTAAAGGCACTGAGTGAAATTGTTTAAGTGGTGCACAGTATTTGTTTTGTCTGTTTGCTGAAGCAGACGGATCAGAGACCTCTCCAAGTAATTGTCTTTAAGCCACCAGCCATTAAGCAGCCTGAAATAGATGCCAAGGCAAGAAGGCTGTTAGAAGAACTGCACTAAATCTTTAAGTATGAGGACTTTCATTGTTGATTAGGAGCTTCATGTGAATTAAAGGCCTACTGAAACCCACTACTACAGACCACGCAGTCTGAAAGTTTATATATCAATGATGAAATCTTAACATTGCAACACATGCCAACACGGCCGGTTTAGTTTACTATATTACAATTTTAAATTTCCCGCGGAATTTCTTGTTGAAAATGTCGCGGAATGATGACGCGTGTTTGTGACGTCTCGGGTCGGAGCAGACATATTAGCCCAGCACCACTTACGGCTAAAAGTCATCTCTTTTCATCGCATAATTACACAGTATTTTGGACATCAGTGTTGCTGAATCTTTTGCAATTTGTTCAATTAATAATAGAGACTATAAAGAACAATGCTGTTGGTGGAAAGCTGTGGATTGCAGCTGCCTTTAGCACCGAAACACAGCCGGTGTTTGTTGTGAAGCTTTAACACAGAGCGGTCAAGCGAACATGTTTCCCTACATCAACCAACAAGTTTTTGGATGGAAAAATTGTGATATTAAGTCAGCTCTTACCAGAGACTTCAATGGATTACTGGACCTCCTCCTGTAGCTGTCAAAAAGGCAGCTGTAATCTTAGCTTCTCTCAGAGACACAAGCATTCACCGCAGCCATCCGACTTTCAGGTATGATTTTAGAATCTCACTAAAATACTATTAACACAATAAGCAGATAAGGGATTTTCCAGAATTATCCTAGTAAATGTGTCTAATTAAATCTGAAACGCTCACACTGTCACCGCCCGGAGCTGTCGCCTTTTCTTTTTTTCTGCTTCACTTTAACTTCCTTCATCCTCGAATCTTTCATCCTCGCTCAAAATAATGGGGAAATTGTCGCTTTCTTGGTCCAAAAGCTCTTGCTGCTTGAGGTTATGATTATAAACAATGTGAGGAGCCCTACAACCCGTGACGTCAAGCGCACATCGTCTGCTACTTCCGGTAAAGGCAAAGGCTTTTTTATTAGCGACCAAAAGTAGCGAACTTTATCATCGATGTTCTCTACTAAATCCTTTCAGCAAAAATATGGCAATATTGCAAAATGATCAAGTATGACACATAGAATGGACCTGCTATCCCCGTTTAAATAAGAAAATCTCCTTTCAGTAGGCCTTTAAGACAAGTGCAACATGATTAAAGTTTTTGCTCTGTTAACCTCCACCCAATGTATGCATGACTAATCAGTATCATCTTAATTGATCAAGTACTGTATGTAACACGCAAGAGATTTGACTTAGACTCTGTTCAATGCAATCAAAGATTAAGAAGTTCAAAGGGCTAGTAATGAGATTTACTTTTTATATCTGACCTACAAGAAAAAAATGGTTGCCCTTTAGTGGCCATCTGTATCGATAATGTTCACCTGTGTAAATGACAAAAGGCCACAGATAAGACCATTTGATGCAAACATTTTAATATAAAAATCAACCCAAACAATGACACAATACTGTAAAGTTAAAGTGCTTAAAACATTTAAAATATTTAAAAAACCGTCAACCAATCGGCTCTGAGAGCAACTTAATTAAGAAATAAAGTTCTGTGTAAACCATTTTGGTCTACCATGGCAGTGAAGTTGGTGGACGAATATTTGAAGCAACGATGTTGGTGGGTCTGGCCTCTGATCTGTTGGAAAAGGAAGTTACAACCACATTAAATGACAAAAAACAAACATGTTTCATAGTGCCACAATTAAAAGGACAACCACACTTTTTATTGTCTATACCTCATAATCCCTACCTGAGACAATAACGTGTTTCTCTTTGTACTCATCTGAAATATTCTGCTTGTACTACACTTCCAACATTTTGCCCATAACCCCCCCCCAAAAAACGCCAACACTCCATTTACATGCCGTGAGCTGCATATTACCCAAACATTAGAGACGCTGTTATTAGAAGGGCTAACGAGGAACTACTTTTACCAGCACCTTGATCACAGAAAACTAGCTACTGTGCCTATTTACACTGCAAAAAGTCAGTGTTCAAAAATCAAGAAAAAAAAATAATACTAAAATTAGGGGTATTTTATTTGAACTAAGCAAAATTATCTCCCAAAAGAACAAGAAAATTCAGCTTGTCAAGACTTTCCAAAACAAGTAAAATTAGCTAACTTTAATGAACCCAAAAATACCTTAAAATAAGTATATAATCAAGAACAAGTGCACTTTTGGTAGAAAAAAAACAAACATTTTTGCTAAATATGTTGAAAAATATTCTTAAATTAAGCAAATGCCAGCTCCATTATCCTGACATAATGATATGGGCTCGGCATCATGATTTTTGTTTTCATGCTTGAAGTATGAAATTACTTTAAAAAAGTAGTTTCATACTTGAGTGTTAATGACATAGTTTTGCATCAGTTGATATTCTAGTTTTAAGCACGTTTTACTTAATATTGGTCATAAAATCTCAGCAACAAGCTGTAATATCTGACTGAGATCATTTAGAACCAAAACCCTTAAAACACCAACATGAAATCTGTTTAGTGAGAAGAATTATCTTAGACAGAAAATAAGCACATATCACCATCTCTTGAGATATTTAATCTTACTTAGATTTTAGTTTTTGCAGTGTACATACTGAGCCGGTGAGCTGTTGCATTACCGCCTCTTGAGTTGTTCAAAGTGTGTATTAGATTATAAATTCAGCCCCGAAGATATAAATAGTAAGACGCAAAAAAACGCTGGTTTGATCTCTCTTTTTTATTTTTACCTTTAAGGATTATGCTGAAATCTTCATCTAAACTGGAAACACATCATGAGAGCAGACATTGTATGGTAAGTGATTGTTTTACTGTATACATAGTTTGTATTGCTTGTTACTTTACTATTCTTAGATGTGCTGATCACACAGAGTCTAAAACTTCTAGCTCATCCTTCGTATATTCAGGATCAAAGAGATTTAGTTCTGGATTATCGTGCCCCAAAGTAGTAGTTAGTGTTAAAGAGGTCTGCTATGATTGGTAGTTGAAGGAAATAATGTCCAAATACAGTAAATATTATGAAAGTGCTTGTTATTACATTAAATCACATATTTACTTGCAAAATGTATTTAAAACATTGATGGAAGTGTTTTACAGGCTTTATAGGCTAAATACATTGAATACCCATTACCTGCATTGTTAGCAGTCCACAACAAATACAAAAATGCACAACAAAGAAAAAAAGCATTTGTGTACTTGTCTCACATGGGGATTAAAAATGAGGGGCAACATTTTTAAAAAGTGCACCTCCCCTCTAAAATACTGTCTGACTTACCGATGAGTATTTTTACCCCACACAAAAGGAACTGCTGCTTCATCAACCTCTGCAAAACAGAGAGGGAAATCAATAAATTATATATACACAATAAATCACTTTCACACCAAATTGTAAGATGCATTCTTCAATTTATACATAAGAAAAAGATGGTGTTTTAAAATTCCCTGCAATTGGGTGCTTTTTCTACACTATGTCAACCTCTTTTGGCTGTCTTTTTGACACTTAAAGTCCCATGTAATGTACCAATGAATTTGTTTATTCTTAGATAATTTACATCCAGAGATGCTTTCCTCTTCATTCACCTTAGGTGTATGGAGCCTTTGCCAGGAGGATTTGATAGACTGTATCCAGCGGTCATTGGGTGTTTCGACCCTGAACCGCAACACTCTACCGCTGGTGGCCAAGTAACTGCCTATCTCTTCCACCTGGCTTCCAGCTCATCGTGTCTCTCCTGCTCCATAACCAGCAAGAGGCTCTCTCTGCTGCTGATGTCGGTTATGGATGCAGTACTACCTGAGGGATCGAAGGTCACGGGCATTTAGGGCTGAGCGATATATCTATATACCGCAGGTTGGTCTCTGTGTGATATCGAAAATGACGCCAGAGAATGAAGAGTGCTTCAAACTGCATGTCAACATCTCTGTTCGGTGACACACCATCAAAATGCAGAGGCAAACATTTCCACATTAAAAAAATAGAATTTAATAAGGTCTGTAATAACCTACCACATAGCGTAGGACGAACACTATTTGATTTCTTATTTTGCAGCTCATTTTTATTTGACACTTAAAATGTCTGACAATCTTGCACTTTGTTTTGGAAATGACATGAACGTTTGTGCCATTGCTTAATAAATAGTTTGTCAATTGACTTAGTTGTGATTTCTTTCTCTGCATGAAAGTTCAAAAGTAGCATATATTAATGCAGTATGAGGAAAAATGTTTTAATGTAGACACATAGAAGAATCATACTGGTGTGCTTATATGTATCAAGTGTTAATTCAAGTCGAAGGCAATAGAGATATATAACGTGTATCACGATATGGCCTATAAATCGAGATATTAAAAAAAAAGCCATATCGCCCAGCTCTACGGGCATTCATTGCTGGTTTTCAGCCTTGGTGCTTAAGTGTAGTGATTTCTCCAGATTCTCTTAAACTTATCATATAACAGACCATAGCTGGTGAAAACCCTAAATTCCTCACAATAGGTGGTTGAGAAATGTTCTGAAGCAATGTACTCACACATTTGTTTACACAGTGGTGACCCTCACCCCATCCTTGTTTTATACCCAATCATGGTACCCACCTGTTCCCAACTAGCCTGTTAACCTGTAAGAATCTTTACATAAAGTGGTTGATGAGCATTCCTCAACTTTGTCAGTGTTTTTTGCCACTTGTGCCAGCTTTTTTGAAACATGTTGCAGGCACCAAATTCCAAATTAACTAATATTTGCAAGAAATAAGGTTTTTCATTTCGAACACTGGATATTTTGTCTTTGCAGTGTGTTCAATTGAATAAAGGTTGAAAAGGATTTGCAAATCATTGTGTTCTGTTTTTATTTACCATTTACACAACGTGCCAACTTCAGTTTTTTGTATATATAGCGTTACCCCAACTGATGGTATAAAAAGCAATTACAAATTCACAAATTAACACTTAAGTATTTGTAATGAGCCCAAAGCACACACAGGAAATAGTGTATTTGTGAGAATGTTGTAGCAGAACTAAAATGTGGCTGATTAAGTTATTAATCTCACCATTCTCCCAGTCTTCAGTCATGTCTGCGCTGAATTGGGGCCTGACTGGAACTTCCCATTTTCTGGGTTTTTCAACTCCACCTGCCAAACAGAGCAGCTGTCAAGTCAAAAGCAACGCATTAAGATGAGCGGAGGAGTCTTCTCACCACTGTCTGTGTCCATGGAAATTTTGTACGGACATGTGTCAGTGTGGCTGGCCAGCTTCTCCTTAGGCACAAGGTGGCAAGCATTAAATGGACAGGTCCTAAGCTCCATTGCCAGTTTTGGATGGTTCTGTACCAATAAAGCAATTGTCAAATATACATTCGACTGGGCACAGAAAAAGAACAATTCAGAAAAAAGGGGAGTTGGGGTGTTTTTGAAAGGATTTCAAACATAACTAGTACAGCTAAACTCGCAGGGCTGCAAAATAGACCTGCAAGATATGTACATACAGTAGTGGTCAAAAGTTTACATGCATTTGTAAAGAACAATGTCTTGGCTGTCTTAGGTTTCCAACTATTTCTACAACTCTTAATTTTTTGGTCATAGAGTGGTTGGAGCACATACGTGTTGGTCACAAAAAATATTCATGAAGTTTGGTTCTTTTATGAATATATTATGGGTCTACTGAAAATGTGACCAAATCTGCTGGGTCAAAAGTATACATACAGTAATGTTATTTGGTTACATGTCCCTTGGCAAGTTTCACTGCAATAAGGCACTTTTGGTAGCCATCCACAAGCTTATGGTTGAAAGGTTGACCACTCCTGACAAAATTGGTGCAGTTCAGCTAAATTTGTTGGCTTTCTGACAGACTTGTTTCTTCAGCATTGTCCACACGTTTAAGTCAGGACTTTTGAGAAAGCCATTCTAAAACCTTCATTCTAGCCTGACTTAGCCATTTCTTTACCACTTTTGACGTGTGTTTGAGGTCATTGTCCTGTTGGAACACCAAACCGTGCCCAAGACCCAACCTCCAGCCTGATGATTTTAGCTTGTCCTTAATCATCCTTTTTCATCGTCCAATGCTTGACGGTAGGCAATGTGTTCCTGGGATTAAAGCCACACCTTTTCTCCTCCCAACATCCATCTATCCATTTTCTACCGCTTATTCCCTTTGGGGTCGCTGATGCCTATCTCAGCTACAATCGGGCGGAAGGCGGGGTATATCCTGGACAAGTCGCCACCTCATTGCAGGGCCAACACAGACAACATTCACACACTAGGGCCAATTTAGTGTTCCCAATCAACCTATCCCCAGGTACATGTCTTTGGAGGTGGGAGGAAGCCGGAGTACCGGGAGGGAACCCACGCAGTCATGGGGAGGACATGCAAACTCCATACAGAAGGATCCCGAGCCCAGAATTGAACCCAGGACTACTTAGGACCTTCGTATTGTGAGGCAGATGCACTAACCCCCCCGTCCACCGTGCTACCCTCCTCCTCCCAACATATTGCTGGGTATTGTGGTCAAACAGCTATTTTTTGTTTCATCAGACCACAGAACTTTCCTCCACAAGGTCTTATCTTTGTCCATGTGATGTCTTCAGGACAACCTAAAATCAGCCTGGAGGTTGGGTGTTTCAACAGGACAATGACCCCAATCATGTCAAAAGTGCTAAAATAATTGTTAAATCAGGTTATAATTAAGGTTTTAGAATGGCCTTCGAAAGTACTGACCTAAAATGTGTAGGCAATGCTGAAGAAACGAGTCCATGTCAGAAAACCAACACATTTAGCTGAGTTGCACCAATTTTGTCAAGAGGAGTTGTCAAAAATTCAGCCAGAAGCTTGCCAGAAGTGTATGGATGGCTTCGAAAAGGCACCTTATTGCAGTGAAACATGCAACCAAATATTAACATTGCTGTATGTATACTCTTGACCCAGCAGATTGTCACATTTTCATTAGAGCCATAATAAATTCATGAAAGAAACAAACTTCATTAATGTTTTTATGACAAACAAGTATGTGTTTCAATCACTCCATCACAAAAAAAATAAGAGTTGTAGAAATTATTGGAAACTCAAGACAGCCATGACATTGTGTTCTTTACAAGTCTATTTAAACTTTTGACCACAACTGTACATTCCCTGCCCACTCACCTTTCTGCATTTTATAATGTGATAAGGGAGGCGACCAACACGAATCTGGTGGTTTTTATCAAAAGGGCACTGGAAAAGTCTGTCCGGGTCATAGTCTCCCTTTTCCTCTTCGATATGAAAAAAAAAAAAAAAAAAAATGTTTTGAATTATTCAAGGAACTTCATCATACCAGCACACAAGATGGCATGACAATAATGTGGTGGAACAATTACCAGGTTCTTCTGGAAACATTCTCTCCACCGAACGAGTCTGGCATGGTCCAATGCTGCTCCCAAATCTGATGGTCGTCATTATTCCAACTTTTTAGACTTTGCCTTTAAAACAGAATTTTTTTTAAAACCTTCTCATTTAAAAGCAGTGAATATGTGTGTCCAGTTTGACGTCACAAGTTTAAATATAACCAAAAATTTTGATGCAAGCCCTTCACACTCACATCAAATGATTACAAAAGCAGTATATTTACAGTTCTGTTAACTGTACTAATGTGAAGCCACAGAAAATATAAATGAACTTAAAAACAAAAATCATATTTTTGAGAATTTATTTTTCCCAGCGATAGAAATGTAATCCTCAGGGCATTCAAACGATTGCAACTGTACTGTTACAATGACATGGATGAATGAGAGCATTCATAGACTATATAAATGTATTTAGGCAGTGAGGATTTTTGGCCTATATTCACTTTTTAGAATGAATTTGAAATGAAACTGATGTAATTGAAGTGTAGAACTTTAACTTAAAATGTATCACAAAAATATGGTGGCATTAACCATTTAGGGCAGGTTGCCCAAAGTGTGGCCCGGGGACCATTTGTGGAGTTTTGTTGGCCCACAGGATATAGTCAAAAAATAAAAAACAGCAAAAATACCTAATTAAATAGGAAAAATCTGAACTTTTGGTGCAGTGTGGAGGGTTGAAATTCTACTGATTTTGCATTAAATCAAATTATTTTAGCTAATAATCATGCTGCAAGATCTAGCATGTTGCATTCAAATTTTATCCTTGATTATTGTTTCTAAAGTTATATTTAAATAAATACATTATTAAATGGTGGTGTTGTCTGTTTCATTGCTACAAACTAGACGAGATATGGGGCAACGTTAAATTGATTCAGCCCCATGAATATGCCAAGAGCTGCTATAAAAATGTGAAAGCAACATTACATTTTAACAAACCAGAAAGTATCTTATTTGATTAAGCGAACACAGCAGGAGCAATTGTAGGCAAAAATCAGGGCAATGGACGATGCTGCAAAACATACAAAATAGAAGATGAGACGAAGTTCCATACAGTAGCATAAGAAATTATGAACAGGCGAAAAATACATTAGTTGTCTGAACTAACGTAAACAGCGATTAAAATAATTTCAAATTCATTAATTTTAATTATAAAGATTGCAGATAGACACTTTACTCTATACATTATATATGTAAGTCACTGTTCTGTCACTGTTTTCCCACTCACATCAACTCATTTTATATTTTTTTCTACAATTAACTATGCCGAAAAACTCATAACAGACATACTTTTTTTAATGGATACAAAAACAACAGGGAGGGCGTCCCACAGCTACAGCAAACAGGATCTCGATCTCCACTGGAGAATAAAGAAAGAAATACACTCAATACCACATGCAGCGGCACACAAGATGTCCACACAGACAGTTTTTGGCCCGTGCCCAAACTCACGAGACCAGGAAACACAGTAATAAAGAAATACAATAATGTGTGCTTACAGAGTGTATCCCTGCAGACTGTATTGATCTACAATATATATAGTATTTTTTATGTTGATTTAATAATAATAATAAAAAAAAAACTATTTTTTATTTCTTATGCGGTCCGAGGCCCGGTGGTTGGGGATCACTGCTATATTGCATTAAGATAACCCAAGTGGATTAGTTTAATGCTATATAGCAATGGTTCTCAACCTTTTTTCAGCGATTTACCCCCTGTGAACATTTTTTTAATTCAAGTACCCCTTATTCAGAGTAAAGTATTTTCGGTTGAAAAAAAAGAGATAAAGAAGTAAAATACAGCACTATGTCATCAGTTTCTGATTTATTAAATTGTATAACAGTGCAAAATATTGCTCAAGTATTTGGGGAAAAAAAGATAAAAATAACAAAAAAATAATCAAGTGTTTCAATTATAAATATAGATTTCTACGCATAGAAGTAATCATCAATTTAAAAGTGCCCTCTTTGGGGATTGTAATAGAGATCAATCTGGATTCATGAATTTAATTCTAAACATTTCTTCACAAAATAGAAATCTTTAACATCAATATTCATGGAACATGTCCACAAAAAAATCTAGCCGTCAACACTGTATATTGCATTGTTGCATTTGTTTTCACAGCTTGTGAACTTACATTCAAAGTTTGTTGAAATATTATTCAATAAATATATTTATAAAAGATTTTTGAATTGTTGCTATTTTTAGAATAATCTCACGTACCCCTTGGCGTACCTCCATTTGAGAACCACTGCTATATAGCATTAAAGGCCTACTGAAAAGAGATTTTCTTATTTAAACAGGGATAGCAGGTCCATTCTATGTGTCATACTTGATCATTTTGCAATATTGCCATACTTTTGGTGAAAGGATATAGTAGAGAACATCCACGATAAAGTTCGCAACTGGAGAAAAGCCCTGCTTCTACCGGAAGTCGCAGACGATGACGTCACATGTTGATGGCTCCTCATATATTCACATTGATTTTAATGGGAGCCTCCAACAAAAACAGCTATTCAGACCGGGAAAACGACAATTTCCCCATTAATTTGAGCGAGGATGAAAGATTTGTGTTTGAGGATATTGATAGTGACGGACTAGAAAAAATAAAACGCGATTGAAATCGCGTTGCATTGAGACAGATTCATGTTTTTAAGAGACATTTACTAGGATAATTCTGGGAAATCCCTTTTCTTTCCATTGTGTTGCTGGTGTTTGTGTGTTTAACAGTACCTGATAGTCGGAAGTGTACGTCCAAGGACGGGTGTTGACGCGCAGTGTCTCAGGGAAGTCGACGGCAGCTGTACGGGGAGGCACAAGCTCAGCTGATATCCGATAAGTGGAGACTTTTTAACCACAATTTTCTCACCAAAACCTGCTGGTTGACATTCGTTTGGGATCCATGTTTGCTGTGATCCATAGTAAAGTTTCACGTCCGTGAATTTTAAACAAGGAATCACCGTGTGGCTAAAGCTTCCCAACTCCATTGTTCTACTTTGACTTCTCCAATATTAATTGAACAAATTGCAAAAGATTCAGCAACACAGATGTCCAAAATGCTGTGTAATTATGCCGTTAAAGCAGACGACATGTAGCTGTGTGTGTGTGCAGCGCTCATATTCATAGCAGCCCGTGACGTCTTGCGTACACGTCATCATTACACGACGTTTTCAAGACGAAACTCCCGGGAAATTTAAAATTGTAATTTAGTAACCTAAATTGCAATGTTAATATTTCATCATTGATATATGAACTATCAGACAGCATGCTCGGTAGTAGTGGGTTTCAGTAGGCCTTTAAGCTGACTAATCGTGGACTAGCTTAATGCTACATGGCAACGTGCTTTAGCAGCATTTAGCATATAAAAGTCCGGTTTTTACAACAATTTAACAACCATAACCCGGGTAATTTAAGCCGGGTTATGGCAGTGTGCATTCTTATAAAATACTTTAAGAGCGACAACCTAAACGTTTATTAAAAAAAATAGAGTATCGAGAGCACGTTGTCTTTTGGTTCCTTTGCTTGCGACGCGAGCCGCAGCCTGCTCGGCACGCATCAAGAAAAATACATCAAAGAAACTTTACTTAACTTTACTTAATTACCATAACAATTTCGGCAGAAAATGTTATAACATATTCTGCCGAAATTGCTATTCGAATTTAAATAAAATAGCCTTTTTTTTTTTACAGAATATAAAGTTTTACTTAGTCTTAATTTCAAACAACGTCATTAAAATCATACATAAATGATGATAGAAACACAAAAGCGCCTATATTTACTGTGAATGTAGCAAGAAATCAATAAATACTTACGTTCGTCTTCCAGCAAAGTCAAGAAATAGTCAATCCCATGTGCACGCACACTATGTATAGGCGCGCGTTCACGTCCGCGGAACAGCCATTGGTCAGCTCAGTATCCAAGTGGGCGGGGCCAAACCTCGGGGCGGCGCGCACCGTTTTAATTTGCCGCGTCCGCGTACGCGAATCCGACAAGGGTCCGCTCCGGATCCGCTGTCTGACCGTACAATCCTTTTTTTTTTTTCCTTTGTCATGAAAAGGGACGTTTTTGTCATGGAAAAGGGAGGTTTTTGTGGTTGGTGCACTAATTGTAAGTGTATATTGTGTTTTTTCTGTTGATTTAACAATTTTATTTTTTTTTAATTATTTTTTTTTTTTAATAAAAATGAATAAAAAATTATTCTGCGGCCCGGTACCAATCGGGTAGTTGGGGACCACTGGGTTAAGGTGTTGATTTCCATCGTTAAACGAGAGAGTGTTAGAGGTACTCTGATTAGCCCCGCCCTCCAGCCCCTCCTCGTGTCCACGCTTTGAATAATTTTCTGGAAGCCATATTCTGAATGTTTCAAGGCCTACTGAAACCCACTACTACCCACCACGCAGTCTGATAGTTTATACATCGATGATTAAATATTAACATTGCAACTGTTAAGTGTTGTACTGTTGTACGCCCTTACTCATTGTGTCCGTTAGAGGGCAGTGTTTACCCCTGTGTTACCTGACACCTATGTTTCCTGTTCCGGGGTCATGAGTTCAATCTGTTGAGCGCGGCAGCACAGTTACGATGCTGCCGATACAATAAATATACCTACAAGACCAAAGGTAAAGGTTTGACTTATTGTCTGTAATTGTTGAAATTTATAAATAAACCTTTTTTTTAAAGACCAAAGGTAAAGTGTGTCTCACGAGAGTTTGACTACATCTCCACCGCAACGCACGATGCTCATCAGCAACACATGCCAATACGGCTTTTTTAGTTGACTAAATTACAATTTTAAATTTCCCGGGAGTTTCGTCTTGGAAACGTCCTGTAATGATGACGTGTACGCAGGACGTCACGGTTTTTTAGGAAGTATGAGCGCTACGCACACACACAGCTAAATGTCGTCTGCTTTAACTGCATAATTACACAGTATTTTGGAGATCTGTGTTGCTGAATCTTTTGCAATTTGTTCAATTAATATTGGAGAAGTCACAGTAGAAAGATGGAGTTGGGAAGCTTTAGCCTTGAGCCACACAAACACACGGTGATTCCTTGTTTAAAATTCCGCAGCTGAAACTTTACTATAGATCAGAGAGTGGTCAAGCCAACATGAATCCCGACCACATGTTACCCAGCAGGTTTCGGTGAGAAAATTGTGGTTAAAAAGTCGCCACTTACCGTATATCAGCTGAACTTGTGTCGTCCGAACAGCTGCCGTCGACACCCGTGGACAAACCCCTCCGACTATCAGGTAATATTAAACTCACTAAAACACTAGCAACAAAATGGAAAGATAAGGGATTTCCCAGAATTATCCTAGTAAATGTGTTTAAAAACATCAGAATACGTCCCAATGCTATCGCGTTTTTTTTTAACTCGTTTTTTTTCTTTCTTCTAGTCCGTCGCTATCAATATCCTCAAACACGAATCTTTCATCCTAGCTCAAATTAATGGGGAAATTGTCGTTTTCTCGGTCCGAATAACTGTTTTTGTTGGAGGCTCCCGTTAAAATCAATGTGAATATGTGAGGAGCCCCCACACTTGCGACGTCATCGTCTGCGACTTCCGGTAAAGGCGAGGCTTTTTCAGGAAGTACCAAAAGTGGTGAACTTTATCGTCGATTTTCTCTACTAAATCCTTTCAGCAAAAGTATGGCAATATCGTGAAATAATCAAGTATTTATTTAAACGGGGATAGCAGGTCCATTCTATGTGTCATCCTTGATCATTTCGGGATATTGCCATATTTTTGTTGAAAGGATTTAGTAGAAAACATCCACAATAAAGTTCGCAACTTTCGGTGCTAAGAGAAATGCCCTGCCTCTACCGGAAGTCGCAGACGATGACGTCACAAGTGTTGGAGTTCCTCACATATTAAACATTGTTTTTAATCGGAGCCTCCAACAAAAAGTGCTATTCGAACCCAGAAAACGACAATTTCCCCATTAATTTGAGCGAGGATGAAAGATTCGTGTTTGAGGATATTAATAGCGACGGACTAGAAAAAAAACAAAAACAAAACGCGATTGCATTGGGACGGATTCCGATGTTTTAAACACATTTACTAGGATAATTCTGGGAAATCCCTTATCTTTCTATTGTGTTACTAGTGTTTTAGTGAGTTTAATATTACCTGATAGTCGGAAGGGTGTCTCCACAGGTGTCTTGAGGCCAGTGTCTCAGGGGAGTCGACGGCAGCTATGGACGGCACCAGCTCAGCTTTTCTCCGGTAAGAACTGACTTTTTAACCACAACTTTCTCACCAAAACCTGCTGGTTGACATGTGGTAGGGATCCATGTTCTCTTGACCGCGCTCTGATCCATAGGAAAGTTTCACCTCCAGGAATTTTAAACAAGGAATCACTGTGTGTTTGTGTGGCTAAAGGCTAAAGCTTCCAAACTCCATCTTTCTACTGTGACTTCTCCAATATTAATTGAACAAATTGCAAAACATTCAGCAACACAGATGTCCAAAATACTGTATAGTTGTGCCGTTAAAACAGACGACTTTTAACTGTGTGTGTGCAGCACTCATACTTCCTAAAAACCCGTAACGTCTTGCATACACGTCATCATTACACGACGTCTCGAAGACGAAACTCCCGGGAAACTTGAAATTGTAATTGAGTAAACTGTAAAGGCCGTATTGGCATGTGTTGCAATGTTAATATTTCATCATTGATATATAAACTGTCAGACTGCGTGGTGGGTAGTTGTGGGTTACAGTAGGCCTTTAAGGTGTTGATTTCCATCGTTAAACGAGAGAGTGTTAGAGGTACTCTGATTAGCTCCGCCCTCCAGCCCCTCCTCGTGTCCACGCCCTGAATAATTTTCTGGAAGCCATATTCTGATCGTTTAAGGCAGGGGTCACCAACCTTTTTGAAACCAAGAGCTACTTCTTGGGTACTGATTAATGCGAAGGGCTACCAGTTTGATACACACTTAAATAAATTGCCAGAAATAGCCAATTTGCTCAATTTACCTTTAATAAATAAATCTATATATATATTAATAAAAAATGGGTATTTCTGTCTGTCATTCCGTCGTACATTTTTTTTTCCTTTTACGGAAGTTTTTTTTTGGAGAGAATAAATGATGAAAAAAAAAACACTTAATTGAACGGGTTAAAAGAGGAGAAAACAGGGAAAAAAATGAAAATTAAATTTTGAAATATAGTTTATCTTCAATTTCGACTCTTTAAAATTCAAAATTCAACCGAAAAAAAGAAGAGAAAAATTAGCTAATTTGAATCTTTTTGAAAACATTTAAAAAATAATTTATGGAACATCATTAGTAATTTTTCCTGATTAAGATTAATTTTAGAATTTTGATTACATGTTTAAATAGGTTAAAATCCAATCTGCACTTTGTTAGAATATGTAACAAATTGGACCAAGCTATATTTCTAACAAAGACAAATCATTATTTCTTCTAGATTTTCCAGAACAAAGATTTTAAAAGAAATTCAAAAGACTTTGAAATAAGATTTAAATTTGATTCTACAGATTTTCTAGATTTGCCAGAATATTTTTTTGAACTTTAATCATAATAAGTTGGAAGAAATGTTTCACAAATATTCTTTGTCGAAAAACAGAAGCTAAAACGAAGAACTAAATTAAAATGTATTTATTATTCTTTACAAAAAAAAATAATAATTTACTTGAACATTGATTTAAATTGTCAGGAAAGAAGAGGAAGGAATTTAAAAGGTAAAAAAGGTATATGTGTTTAAAAATCCTACAATCATTTTTAAGGTTGTATGTTTTCTCTAAAATTGTCTTTCTGAAAGTTATAAGAAGCAAAGTAAAAAAATAAATGAATTTATTTAAACAAGTGAAGACCAAGTCTTTAAAATATTTTCTTGGATTTTCCAATTCTATTTGAGTTTTGTATATTTTAGAATAAAAATGTCGAGCAAAGCGAGACCAGCTTGCTAGTAAATAAATCAAATTTCAAAAATAGAGGCAGCTCACTGGTAAGTGCTACTTATTTGAGCTTTTTTTAGAACAGGCCAGCGGGCGACTCATCTGGTCCTTACGGGCGACCTTGTGCCACCGCGTTGGTGACCCCTGGTTGAAGGAATGTGGTAAGTTGCTTGATCTCCTCCCTCTTTCCAAGCAAGGACATCCAACCCGTCAACCAGCTACTAAACTGCCAAGAAAAAGAGAAGAAACAAATGAATAGATTTGGGTGGATAATAGGAGACATATGTAACAAAGCTCAAACTGACAATATTAAAGTTAGCCCTACAGTACCAATTCCTGCAATACCACCGTGGATGTATGACAACCCAAAGGTAAACATGCAATTACTGAAGAATAGAAATTTAAATAATTACCAGATAGAACAATGGATTTTGAGGAAATGTTTTTTGACATCATCATAATATATACAGATGCATCAAAAACTATAAATAGTAAGGTGGGAGCTGCTGCAGTTATCCCACAAGGAAACATAGTGTTAAATAAGTGTTAAATAAAATAATCAGTGATAAACTATCTGTTTTTACGGCGGAATTGGTAGCAATTTATACGGCAGTTAACTGGATAGAGGAAAATAAAGCAAGGAAAGTATAGTTGTGTGCTCGGACTCCAGCAGTGCTTTGATTGGCATGAAAAAACAGCGTCAGAAACAAGACAAGATAGTTTATGACATAGTTCAGGCAATCTACAGAATAAATAAAGCGGGAGATGTAACAATCTTCTGGGTTCCTGCTCATGTAGGAGTTGTGGGGAATGAGTTAGCTGATAGATATGCAAAACAACCACTAAAACAGAAGTAAACATGGAGATTAAGCACAGTAAAGAAGAAGTGAAGAGCATAATTAAGATAGAACACAATAAAAAGTGGCAGGATAATTGGAATTAAGGAAACAAGGTAGAGAGTATTACAAAGTCCAGAGGAGAGTAGGTGTAATGAGAGGAGGGGGTAGAAATAGGAAGGAAGAAGACATTATAACTAGAATGAGATTAGGCCATACATATCTAAATAGTTCACTAAAATTGATAGGGAAACATATTACAGGGCTGTGTGATTTTTGCCATCAGATAGAAAATGTTGACCATGTTTTAATACAATGTAGGAAATACAATAGAGAAAGAGAAATACTGGAAAACAAGTTAGCAAAAGAAAATATTAGGTTAGAAGTGGGAGATATATTAGGATTGTATTCAGAAAACATAGGATATAAAGCAATATACACATATTTAAAAAACACTGGGTTAAATAAAAATATATATATAGAGTAGGGATCCACCTCGGTCTACACTCCATTACAGTAAGTGGCGGTAATGCACACTAGAAGGTTGATTGCCAACCGCCATAAAAACAAAAGAAGAAGAAGGAATTCAAATAAGGACCAGTGGGGGGAAGCAATGCGTCTAAAACGCGTAAAGTATGCCAGAAATTAAAACGAAGAAGAAAAAGACAGCCCTCGTAAAAATGGAGGCTACAATGTCCACGGAAGGAATTTAGGCATCTTCAAACTTTACTACTAACAACCCAGCGAAGGATATTTTCAACCCCGGTAAAAGCTTTTCCAATTTGACCGAAAACGAAATGGCCTTTAAGTGAGATACGTACGTCTGTCTGACTCCCTCGTTTGTTATGTTATTATTATTTTCTGTTATTGTTGACAGAAGCTGAACTCAATAGCAGCTGTACTTAATAAGATGTCTGCTTTGCAGTCATTTTTGTGTTAGTCCTTATAAATGACAGACTTTGGAGTACTGATAATAATAATGCATTATATATACATTATATATACCGAGATTTTCTAGACACTCAGCGCTTTACAGTGAAAATTCGAACCCAGAGTAGCCTACTGCTACTTTGCCATGTTTGTATATTGGTGGGCTCACATCAACAATTGGTTTTCTTTTTGGTCATTGTCAATTACATTATTTTACACAATCAATCCCAACTGTCATATGGTTATTGTTTGATTTTACAATGTGAAGAATCGTATTTTTTATTTCTCCGTACAGCATGTCCGAAAAGTAGTAGAAAGAAGCAACTCTTATTTAATCCTACCCCCTTTCCAATTAATATTAATTACTAAGACCTATGTTCGCTTCCTGCATAAGGACACAATATTGAGGTGTAATTGATCAATGATATTGATTTGTATGACAATTATTTTGACAGTAAATTATCGATATTTAACTTTACTAATTGATGTGCTGTTACCGGGCAAAGTCTATACCTAATGTGTCTGCTATTATTTAAAAAGTAGTGTATTTCAAGTGTTGCTACCCTTGGGGAATCATTTTCAAGCGATTAAAAAAAAAAAAAAAAAATCACAAACAATAGCGTTTTATTGTGGCGGTTCGCTCCCTGTATGATAAGTGTCAGAGCTTGGTCCGCATTGCCGGCAGTAAGTCGGACACATTTCCAGTGAGGGTTGGACTCCGTCAAGGATGTCGTTTGTCACCAATTCTGTTCATAACTTTTATGGACAGAATTTCTAGTCGCAGTCAAGACGTTGAGGGGTTCTGGTTTGGTGGCCGCTGGATTAGGTCTCTGCTTTTTGCAAATTATGTGGTCCTGATGGCTTCATCTGGCCGGGATCTTCAGCTCTCACTGGATCGATTCGCAGCCGAGTGTGAAGCGACGGGAATGAGAATCAGCACCTCCAAGTCAGAGTCCATGGTTCTCGCCCGGAAAAGGGTGGAGTGCCATCTCTGGGTTGGAGAGGAGATCCTGCCCCCAGTGGAGGAGTTCAAGTACCTAGGAGTCTCCTTCAAGAGTGGGGGAAGAGTGGATTGTGAGATCGACAGGCAGATCGGTGCGGCGTCTTCAGTAATGCTGACGTTGTACCGATACGTTGTGGTGAAGAAGGAGCTGAGCCGGAAGGCAAAGCTCTCAATTTACCGGTCGATCTACGTTCCCATCCTCACCTATGGTCATGACCGAAAGGATAAGATCACAGGTACAAGCGGCCGAAATGAGTTTTCTCCGCCGGGTGGCGGGGCTCTCCCTTAGAGATAGGGTGAGAAGCTCTGCCATCCGGGAGGACCTCAAAGTAAAGCCGCTGCTCCTCAATATCGAGAGGAGCCAGATGAGGTGGCTCGGCCATCTGGTCAGGATGCCACCCGAACGCCTCCCTAGGGAGGTGTTTAGGGGCACGTCCAACCGGTAGGAGGCCTCGGGGAAGACCCAGGACACGTTGGGAAGACTATGTCTCCCGGCTGGCCTGGGAACGCCTTGGGATCCCCCGGGAAGAGCTAGACGAAGTGGCTGGGTAGAGGGGAGTCTGGGCTTCCCTGCTTAGGCTGCTGCCCCCGCGTCCCGACCTCGGATAAGCGGAAGAAGATGGATGGATGGATGGATGGATGAGAATAGAATAGAAAAAAATAGAAGTTTTATTGTCATTATTACAGTGAACAGGTTCAAAGAACAACAAAATTGGAGCATCCATTCATCCATTTTCTACCGCTTATTCCCTTTGGGGTTGCGGGGGGTGCTGGTGCCTATCTCAGCTACAATCGGGTGGAAGGTGGTGTACACCCTGGACAAGTCGCCATCTCATCGCAGGGCAGACACATATAGGCAGACAACATTCACACTCACATTCACACACTAGGGCCAATTTAGTGTTGCCAATCAACCTATCCCCAGGTGCATGTCTTTGGAAGTGGGAGGAAGCCGGAGTACCCGGAGGGAACCCACGCAGTCACGGGGAGGACATGCCAACTCCACACAAAAAGATCCCGAGCCCGGGATTGAACCCAGGACTACTCAGGACCTTCATATTGTGAGGCAGTCGCACTAACCGTGCTGCCCGGTGTGTAACCAATAATTTGGTAAGAAAAAGTTAAAAAAAAAAAGATTAAAAAAAGAAGATATGTATCTATATACATGTGTATATATATCCACACACATGCATATATCCAGACATATGGATATATGTGCATATACACATATAACATTATTGCACATTATAGTCCGAAAAAAAAAAAAAAGACACACATGAGGACATGGACACATAGTGCTCACTCAGTGCCTGTTTAATGCTGCTATGGCTCTTGGGTAAAAAATGTTTTTTAGTCTATTTGTGCCCGCTTTTATTACCCTATAGCGTCTGCTCGAGGGTAGCAGTTCTAGTTGGCTGTGCCCGGGGTGGGATGGGTCTTTCAAGATGCTCTGTGCTTTCCTTAGACAGCGGGAGCTGTACAGGTCAGCCAGGGAGGGGAGGGGGCATCCGATGATCTTCTGGGCGGTCTTTACGACCCTCTGGCGCGCCGTTCTCTCCGCGGCCATGCAGCTGCTGAACCACACGCAGATGCAGTAGGTTTTCTGCACCAAATGCATTATCTTGTTTATATACAACTTTGTATGTAGTGTCTCCAAATAGCCGACAATAAAAGGATACATACACTAGCTGTTGCCTCACAATACGATGGTCCTGAGCAGACCTGGGTTCAATCCCGTGCTGGGGATCTTTCTGTTTGGAGTTTGAATGTGCTCCACGTGACTGTGTGGGTTCTCTCCGGGTACTCCGGCTCCCTCCGACCGCCAAAAACATGCACCTGGGGATAGATTGGTTGGGAACACTAAATTGACTCTAGTGTGTGAATGTGAGTGTGAATGTTGTCTGTCTATATGTGTTGGCCCTGTGATGAGGTGGCGACTTGTCCAAGGTGTATCCCGCCTTCCGCCCAAATGCAGCTAAGATAGGCCCCAGCACCCCCCGCGTCCCCAAAAAGGGACAAGTGGTAGAAAATGGATGGATGAATGGAAGTGACTAATTTAAATTGCCACTAATGTTCTTGCCTGCTCATTTTATTTAGACAATATATCAGTTATTTAGTTACTTTACACTGTGTTCCTGTCAAAGATTTAGATCAGTGTTTCTTAATCTTAGGGCATTATTAGAGGACAGCCAAAAAATATCTGTTTCTCAGCTACTGTTCCTATGCACCACAGTAGTACTCGGTTGTAATATGCTTTTCCACCACTTATGACAGAAATCACAATATCAAACAGAATAAGTTTGGGGCTAAAGTCATATAGAAGTTTCTTAAGTGCAAAAATTAAGACTTAAGTGTTGAAGCTCTGTTTTCATGTGTACTTTAATTTTATAAATAGTTTAGGTAAAACACATATATATGAATATTTATTTATAATTTAGTTTATTTATCTTAACTCTACATAATTGAATGTATTTTAATCATTTATTTAAGTCGCTTTTTATGAAGTACATTTGGTCAGTATTTGTTTTTTTTAATCTAACCTAAGCTTAAGGTTTATGTGTTAAATAAATAATAATCCTTGTGATTAACACATGGTTTCATTTCAATTGACAAGTTTGTAAACTGTAAGTCGGTATCTAATAATTATTGTAAATGATTAAAATCAATAGTAAGATGATTAATTCAGTGTTAATATTTGAGTGGGCCCCAGGCTCTTCAATAGTGGAAAGGTTCGGCCCCGAGGTCAAAAAGGTTAAGAACCCTTGCAAGATTATCTCAAATGAATAAAGTATCAAAAGTATTGATATTATGTTTTGAGAATCTTTATTAGAGCATAAAGATCTGGTATTGGCGGTATCAATATTTCAGTATCAAGCAGCATGTCACTACTATATGCAGTGCCTTTGGAGCTTGGCCAGTTGCCTCAAATAATCATTGTTTTTTTTTTGTCCATTTTTAGTTGTCTCATTAGTGTCACAATGGAATGCATGTTCATCATGAATCGAATGGGCTCTCAAGGTGGCTCTGCATCCCAGCGGCGACGTATGGCTCTGGGGGTGGCAATACTTCTGCTGGTGGATGTCATCTGGGTAGCCTCGTCTGAGCTCACATCAGTAAGGACAATTTTACACTTATGCAAGTACAAGATGAAATGCGTTCATTATGATATGACTAAGGCTGTCTTGGACTAAGGATGTTCTTAGTCAAGTTTGATTTGTTAGATTTTGCCTATATTTGAAGATTAGTCAACTCCAGAGCTTTTTTTTTTTAAAGAGAAATACAACCGAAGGTGATATGTAATAGTCTATACTAATTGGTCACTAGGTGTCCGTCACATGCTGCATGTCATCTGTCACTTATATACTGAATCTTAAAGTTAAAGATAATTATCAAAGAAAAACAAAAACTATCTGATTTGCAACTTTTTTCACTTACAAAAAAGGCTAAACAACGTACGGCGGCTACTGCAAGTAGCTCTCCTGTGTTGTAATAATTAATTGAGTAATCAAACAAGCTTTAGTCTTTCGTATCCTTTTTGAAAAATTTTGCAATCCAAAAATTACGCAATTTTCATATGGAATCTGGCTGTGAGCAGGCTGCTGTTTGAACACATTTTGTTGCGAATTACACACATTATATTTATATAGGGATTAATCATAGTCACCCACTTCTTTTACATCCATCCATCCATTTTCTACCACTTGTTCCCTTTTGGGGTCGCGGGGGGCGCTGGCGCCTATCTCCGCTACAATCGGGCGGAAGGCGGGGTACACCCTGGACAAGTCGCCACCTCATCGCAGGGCACTTCTTTTACAGTTTTACTTATTATTGCAGCAACTGTCTTTTCAAACTGGGTTATGGGGGGAGGTTCAAACTAATTTATCACCGGTCAGTTCATCTGTTTTAGATGTCCACATTAATCTTCTTTATCTTCTTCCTGAAGCCCAAGCATTTTTTAATTTTAGCTTGTGGGCCCTTATAACCAGAGCACACAGCAGTAATGTCGCCTCTCAGTCTTACCCCTAAAAACATAAGAAAAAAGCACCTCCTACTGAATCCTGATAGGACAAAGCGTGCATAGTTTAGGCACATGGTTACATTCAATATACCTTCTACCTACTTTCAATAAGGCAATATTATTTTATAAATATTTCCGCAATTCTTCCACTGTTTCATTTAAAATTTTTGTAACTTATGCAGATCCCAAATACACAACAGCAGGTGCCAATATATAAGAAAAGTTAATTTTGCATAACATGTTTCATTTAATTGTTTGTATATGTTGATCTAGCAAGTGCTGTGAGACAATATTTTATTTATTTTATTTAGCCTTTGTAAAACCAGGTAATAATCCCATTGAGATCAAAGACCTCTTTTCTAAGGGAGACCTGGCCAAGACGGCAGCAGCAATGTTACAATAAAAACAGTAAACAACACATAAAACATCACATTTACAATATTAAAACTTGCGCACATCACACATGCATACAGACAAGGTAGACTGCAATCCTTTCACAAAAGCTTTAAAGTCATTCAATGTAACAAGGGTTTGAAGTTGAATATTCGATTGTAGGTTATTCCAAGCCTTCGTTGCTGAAAACCTAAATGATTTCTTGCCCAGTTGAGTTCTTACTTTGGGGATGACAAATTGAAGAACATTCATTGAACGCGGATTGTGAATTCCTTGTTTTTTTGTTAAAAGACAAGATAGATAAGATGGAGTGATACAAATAATGATTTTGTAGATGAAAACATACCAATGATTGAGGCGTCGAGCACATAAAGATGTCCAGTTAACCATTGAGTATAAGACACAATGGTGAGTAAGGGGAGCGCAGTTGGTGATGAATCTCAGTGCCCCATGGTACACACTATACAGCTTGTGGAGACAACCAGCAGTAGCATTCATGTACAACACATCTCCATAGTCAATAACAGGTAAAAAGGTTGTTTCCACCAATTTCTGTTTTACAGTAAAAGAAAAGCAAGACTTGTTTCATATAAGCTTCAGTCGATATCAACCATTAATTTTTAAACTATGCACTCAAAACATGTTTTTAAAAATCATTGTAGATGTTATCTAATCACAAATTCTAGAAAAATAACAATTTAATGATAATGAATGGATGGATTGTGGGCCCCAATTAATAAGACATTCAAAGGGATGGATGGAAACCAAAGTGTACTTAAACTTCTGATTGGAACTGTCTGTATTTTATGGACTGTTGCACTTTTACAGGACTTACATGAGTCATTCATTGCTGATTTAAAACATGTCAGATTTTTCGCGTTTATCTTTTTAAACATAATAGATTAGATAAAGTGTATATTGTGTAAATTGGTTCTGTAAATCATTTATCTCAAAAATTTCTTTCTATCTCTGTTGCAGTATATTTTCAAGCATCAGGACTACAACAAGCCCTTCTTTAGCACATTTGCCAAGACATCTATGTTTGTACTTTACTTGTTGGGTTTCCTGCTGTGGCGTCCTTGGAGGCAGCAGTGTACTGGTTCCCTCAAACAGCAAAATGCTTCCCTGGTAAGTTGCCAAATTTGACCATGTCAGAGCACCAACCAACCCCATATACATGAATATATAACCATGTTTAAGTCAATTTCCTTTGTAATTTGTTTGACTTTGAGGACTCTTCTACATTATCAGTACAGGCCAAAAATTTGGACACACCTTCTCATTCAATGCCTTTTCTTTATTTTCATGACTATTTACATTGTAGATTGTCACTGAAACCATCAAAACTATGACTGGACACATGCAGACTTATGTACTTAACAAAAAAAAGTGAAATAACTGAAAACAAGTTATATATTCAAGTTTCTTCCAAACAGCCATCCTTTGCTCTGATTACTGCTTGGCACACTCTTGGCATTCTCTAAATGGGTTTCAAGCACACCTGTGAAGTCAATCAATCAATCAATCAATGTTTATTTATATAGCCCCAAATCACAAATGTCTCAAAGGACTGCACAAATCATTACGACTACAACATCCTCGGAAGAACCCACAAAAGGGCAAGGAAAACTCACACCCAGTGGGCAGGGAGAATTCACATTCAGTGGGACGCCAGCGACAATGCTGACTATGAGAAACCTTGGAGAGGACCTCAGATGTGGGCAACCCCCCCCCTCTAGGGGACCGAAAGCAATGGATGTCGAGCGGGTCTAACATGATACTGTGAAAGTTCAATCCATAGTGGCTCCAAGACAGCAGTGAGAGTCCCGTCCACAGGAAACCATCTCAAGCGGATCAGCAGCGTAGAGATGTCCCCAACCGATACAGGCGAGCGGTCCATCCTGGGTCCCGACGAGCGGTCCATCCTGGGTCTCGACTCTGGACAGTCAGTACTTCATCCATGGTCATCGGACCGGACCCCCTCCACAAGGGAGGGGGGGACATAGGAGAAAGAAAAGAAGCGGCAGATCAACTGGTCTAAAAAGGAGGTCTATTTAAAGGCTAGAGTATACAGATGAGTTTTAAGATGAGACTTAAATGCTTCTACTGAGGTAGCATCTCGAACTGTTACTGGGAGGGCATTCCAGAGTACTGGAGCCCGAACGGAAAACGCTCTATAGCCCGCAGACTTTTTTTGAGCTCTAGGAATCACTAATAAGCCGGAGTCTTTTGAACGCAGATTTCTTGCCGGGACATACGGTACAATACAATCGGCAAGATAGGCTGGAGCTAGACCGTGTAGTATTTTATACGTAAGTAGTAAAACCTTAAAGTCACATCTTAAGTGCACAGGAAGCCAGTGCAGGTGAGCCAGTACAGGCGTAATATGATCAAACTTTCTTGTTCTTGTCAAAAGTCTAGCAGCCGCATTTTGTACCAACTGTAATCTTTTAATGCTAGACATTGGGAGACCCGAAAATAATACGTTACAGTAATCGAGACGAGACGTAACAAACGCATGGATAATGATCTCGGCGTCTTTAGTGGACAAAATGGAGCGAATTTTAGCGATATTACGGAGATGAAAGAAGGCCGTTTTAGTAACGCTTTTAATGTGTGACTCAAAGGAGAGAGTTGGGTCGAAGATAATACCCAGATTTTTTACAGAGTCACCTTGTTTTATTATTTGGTTGTCAAATGTTAAAGTTGTATTATTAAATAGAGGTCGGTGTCTAGCAGGACCGATAATCAGCATTTCCGTTTTTTTGGCATTAAGTTGCAAAAAGTTAGCGGACATCCATTGTTTAATTTCATTAAGACACGCTTCCAACTGACTACAGTCCGGCGTGTTGGTCAGCTTTAGGGGCATGTAAAGTTGGGTGTCATCAGCATAACAGTGAAAGCTAATACCGTATTTGCGTATGACGTCACCTAGCGGCAGCATGTAGATGCTGAAGAGTACAGGGCCAAGGACCGAACCCTGGGGAACTCCACACGTTACCTTAACATAGTCCGAGGTCACACTGTTATAGGAGACGCACTGCATCCTATCAGTAAGATAAGAGTTAAACCATGACAGGGCTGAGTCTGAAATACCAATTCGTATTTTGATACGCTCTAATAAAATATTATGATCGACGGTATCGAAAGCAGCGCTAAGATCGAGGAGCAGCAACATAGATGACGCATCAGAGTCCATCGTTAGCAATAGATCATTAGTCAGTTTTGCGAGGGCTGTCTCAGTCGAGTGATTTGCCCTGAAACCGGATTGAAAGGTTTCACATAGATTGTTAAAAACACATAGAATTTCACATAGATTGTAAAAAACATTTCAGGTGACTACCTCTTGAACCTCATCGAAAGAATGCCAATGTGTGCAAAGCACATATGCACACCTGGGAAGTAAAACACATTTCAGGTGACTACCTCTTGAACCTCATCGAGAGAATGCCAATATGTGCAAAGGGTGGCTGTTTTGAAGAAATTAATGCTCCTTAAAGTGCTGTTTTTGGAGAAATACAGTACAGGCCAAAAGTTTGGACACACCTTCTCATTCAAAGTGTTTTCTTTATTTTCATGACTATTTACATTGTAGATTGTTACTGAAGGCATCAAAACTATGAATGAACACATGTGGAGTTGTGTACTTAAAAACATGGTGAAATAACTGAAAATATGTTTTTGTATTCTAGTTTGTAGCAGAGGAGATAAACGGATTTAGAAAAAAATTCACATCCATTCAAAGCTATCGTTAAATTGATTGTCAATTTTCTCCTTAACCGATCAAGGAAATGAAGTTCAATCTCCAGCTAGGGATAGGCACAAACTGTCTTCCTGATTCTAGAATTCTATTGAGACTCAATAATACACCCTGACTCAACATTAGAGGAAAATATGTGCAAATATGTGCAAACTGCGCTGGTGGATCGGAACAAGACTTAAGTAAAGCATGTATCAGTAAATGCAAAACGAAGAAAAGGAGCATAGACAAAAAAAGTTATTGAAAACCACCTTTATATTCAAACTGGCGGTGTGTAAGTTGATTAAAAGTTCAAGTGAAAGACAAAATTTGTCATTAAACCTTTTTTTTTTCATGATATTTAATTTCAACTTTTTTTTTATGAACGCTTGTTTGAATAGAGCTGGGCTACTATGGCTACAATCCTAATCATGATGAATTAAACCTTTTAACTAAATTTGGGTGAATGCACGATTATCCCAGTCTCAACTACAACTCTACATTTTGGTCAACGTCATCTTTATTGTAGTTGAAGTGTGTCGAAGTCCTTTTAGGTACACACTGCTTGTGTTGCACTGTCAATTCGGTGTTTTGAGTTTTCTTCTATTTCTAGAGGATCGGATAGGCTAGTGTCATCTGACTAATTCTTCTTCAGCTGGTTTTTTGGCAACCTTCATGCTTTGCGACACCTGTCATGTAACTACTCAAGAGAAGAGAGAGAATGACACTGCAAGGGGGGAATAAACCACATTGCAGTTTTACGTCAGTTACAAGCTCTTAATATCTGATTCTTTTTTTTTTTAATGTCCTGTCCAGCTTCTCAGGCAAATCATATCATTGATGTAGATGCCCATATCGGCTGTTCAGATTTACTTAACAAAAGAGAAGTGTACGATACTTCTCTTGTTACCTTATTTATATTTGACTTTATTAAATGTATTTATATTATCATTTGGTGCAGCCGGGGGGAGGAGGAGGGGATAGAAAGAGAAAAAAAGGAAGACAGAGGGGGAAATTGTGGGGACAAGAGGGGATTAGACAGAGAAACAAAAACAACAACAGAAAACACAACAATAACAACAACAATAGAGCAACATCAGCACATACGATATGTACAAATATGATAGTAAAAGTGATAGCGAAGAAGCAGTTAGCAATGAGCATATTTACACTACAAATGGAGCATTACAAATGCCAATAGCGATAGCGCTATTGATAATGAACAATACCAATAATTTACCTCTATTATCAACAATACAGTTGTTCAAATGCAACAATACATATACGTAATGATAACTGCAGGTAAAAAATAAAGGGGAAGAAAGGAAAGCAACTTATATTAACCTTGTAGATTGTTATAGTAACAATAGGTTAAGCTTTGTTAGTTTGCTATGTGTTATCCAGTCTCCCCTAGGGCAACAATGTTAATATATGTTTGATGAAACGTGATTATGTGCATGAGTGTATATATGTATATGTACTTGTATATGTACTTCTATATGTACAGAATGTGTATATGTCTTAATGTCTGATTCGATAAGTCTTGGATTTATCGTCCAGCAGAGTAAATAATATCTATTTAATACCTGGCAGTTACTAATATAACTTGTGATTGTCTGCAGGTTACTGATGCAGATGCCTATTTTGCTCCCTGCAACAATGACACCACTGTGAACAACTGCTTGGTAAGTAGTAATTGTGGAATTAGCATAACTTGATTTGCGATGAGGTGGCGACTTGTCCAGGGTTTACGCCGCCTTTCACCCGATTGTAGCTGAGATAGGCACCAGCGACCCCAAAGGGAATAAGCGGTAGAAAATGAATGGATGGATGGATGGCTTAACTTGATTGTATCATATATTATCAGTAGTCATTGTATGTTTTGGCTCAAGTTTGATTTTAATGTTTATTTGCATCTATCCATACATCTATTTTCAACCGCTTGTCCCTCTCTGGGTCGTGGGGGTGGCTGGAGCTTATCCCAGCTGCATTCGTCTATGGAGGTTATTTTGTGTCTTTATTAATAAAGCTTTTTTTTTTTTACACTAAATTTATGGAACTGAATTGTTTTTGGTAGAATTTTGTGAATTAATTTTTTTTACAGATTGTAAAAAATTATAAGCGTGTAAAAAATAAAATTCACTGCAGAAAAATACGGAACAAAAATATTTGTTGCTTTAAAACTCAAGACCCACTTTCCGGTAATTTAGGATAAAAAGCACCTCTTTGACTGGGTCTGAGACCGGTCTTCAGTCTTAATTTACCGAAGGTTAGTCTTGAGTTTTGAAGCGACGAATATTTATGCACTTTTAAAAAAAAATTTTTTACACTGAATATTTTTACTTAATGTATTTTAAAACACTGTATTTTAACAAACTGAATTTTCAAACACACATTTTGCTCACATTCTCCTTAAAAATGAAATTATCAGCATAATTTGATGTAAAAAAATTCAGTCCACAAAATTCAAACCCCCAAAAATTCTGTGTGTAAAAAAAACGTTCCTAATAAAGACACATTTACCTCCATAACAACTGTTAAAACATACAATATGTGTAATATATAAAATGGTATCCTGTCATTTATATATATTTTAGTACAAAACAGTCAAGTGGAGCTTCTGGAAATATTTGTCTCATTGCGCATTATAACATTTCAATAGCTTTTAACAATTGGTTTTACCCTGTTAACCTTATCACTTTATGTGGTATTAGAAATAAGACAATCTTTGTACTTTGTAAAATCTGTGTTACTTGTTGTTTTAGATCTGTTTATACCTTAAAAACCATCCCTATTCCATTGACTGACGAACGCAATTTAGAGTGTTTTTTGTATTTTCATTTTTGAAATCTGGCTAACATCTCAATCAAGCAATCAATTAATCAATCAATCACAAATACAAAATGACTAAAATGTTCAGTTTTTCTGAGGTTGATATTTTCTTAAAATTTGGTGACCAATTCTACATACTCTTTGTAATTTGCTAAATGGTGTACTGTTTTTCAGCCACTGAGTATGACACCTTTTGTCCTGTTAAACAGTATTTCTGTCAGTGGGCTTATATATGTAGATTACCCTGTCCGTCTTTAGGAAATTTGAGTGTTTGAAAAGTAAACTTTTTCATGTCTATATTCCAGTGAAAGCTTAATATTTTTGTACGTGTATACCAGTATGCCATGTATGTATATGGCTAGAGCTATGTTTCGCCCCGAGGTGGAAAACATTAAGAATCCATGCTTGAAGTGACCATGATTCTCCCATGTGCAGAGTGAACCACTGTATGTACCAGTGAAGTTTCAAGACGTACCTGCTGATCATTCCAATTGTTTACATGAAGCTTGTGGATCTTGTGAGTGGACATCTATTTTATTTCTCATAAAGCCTTACTTTTTATTCTAGCACACTTGTTCAATAGGGAGTACAAATCAATCAATCAATCAATGTTTATTTATATAGCCCTAAATCACAAGTGCCTCAAAGGGCTGCACAAACCACAACGACATCCTCGATGATGACAAATGATGATGAAATAGTACTTTTTTTTTTTTTTTGTCTTGTCCAGCTTCTTAGGCAAATCATATAGTTGATGTAGATGCCCATATCGGCTGTTCAGATTTACTTTACAAAAGAGAAGCGTAGGATACTTCTCTTGTTGCCTTATTTGAATTTGACTTTATTAAATGTATTTATATTATCATTTGGTGCAGCCGGGCCGGAGCAGGAGGGGATAGAAAGAGAAAAAAAGGAAGCCAGAGGGGGAAATTGTGGGGATAAGAGGGGGATTAGACAGAGAGACAAAAACAACAGCAGCAAACACAACAATAACAACAAAAACAACAACAACAATAGAACAACACCAGCACATACGATATGTACAAATAGGATCGGAAAAGTGATAGCAAATAAACAGTTAGTGAAATGAATAATAATATAGAAATGACATTGAGCATTTTTACACTACAACTGGAGCAATACAAATACCAATTGAAAAAGCGCTATTGATTTTGAACAGTACCAATAGTTTACCTCTATTATCAACAATACAGTTGTTCAAATGCAACAATACGTATACATAATAACTAGAAAGATTAAGAAAAAAATAAATATGAAATTGTACTTGATTGCCTGGAAATACAAGAAGAGCATTAAAACAGCCTTCTTTTCCTATTACAATGGTACCTTGACTTATGAGCACAATGTGTTCCACAACCAAGCTTGTAACTCAGAACACTCTTGTCTCAAAGCAGCCCTGCCCATTGAAACTAAATTGAAATAAATTTAATTCGTGCTTGGCCCCAACCCCAAAACACGGCACTTTTACATTTAAAATGTTGTTTTATTAAGAAAAACAAACTTTCAGATACTAAATACTGTTTGCAAAGCATTACAATAACACGTACTACAAAAAAATTACA
Source organism: Nerophis ophidion (assembly GCF_033978795.1). Lineage (NCBI taxonomy): Eukaryota > Metazoa > Chordata > Actinopteri > Syngnathiformes > Syngnathidae > Nerophis > Nerophis ophidion. Next base: position 20,461,194 of record NC_084623.1, read on the forward strand.
ATAGTTGTATGTACTAATATATTAATATTGTATAGTATTGACCTTGGGGAACAAACTAATCTGAGTCTCCTTCGCTGATACCCCATCAAGTGTTGCAATGTCCGTGTATAATTCTCTTATTAGAAGCTACTTTTTTTCATAGAACTGCTGCATTTTTATCTTGCGGCATTAGGCGACACTTCCGTCGACGTATTTGAAGGACGGACCGGACTTGCGGGTCGAAAACACAACGCGCAGTGTTTGTTTGTCAAACAAAGCTTATGTTTGACCATCCACTTTGTTGAGTCAGGAATAGACACAACAAGTTCAAACATAGTTTTTGCAGCTACTTAACATTTTAACGGATAAAAGTTTGTCGTTTGAGGCTGCATATGTGCGGACTCTCTTCAACTTGTGTGATGCAGACTCAATCATCAGCGCGACTTAGTTAGGCTGTCATTGGTAGGACATACAAACACCGTTTCCATATGAGTTGGGAAATTGTGTTGGATGTAAATATAAACGGAATACTATGATTTGCAAATCATTTTCAACTCATACTCAGTTGAATATGCTACAAACTGATAAACATTTTTTTTTTGCAAATAATCATTAACTTTAGAATTTGATGTCAGCAACACGTGACAAAGAAGTTGGGAAAGGTGGCAATAAATACTGATAAAGTTGAGAAATGCTCATCAAACACATATTTGGAACATCCCACAGGTGTGCAGGCTAATTGGGAACAGGTGGGTGCCATGATTGGGTATAAAAGCAGCTTCCATGAAATGCGAAGTAATTCACAAACAAGGATGGAGCGAGGGTCATCAATTTGTAAGCAAATTGTCGAACAGTTTTAGAACAACATTTCTCAACGAGCTATTGCAAGGCATTTAGGGATTTCACCATCTACGGTCCGTAAAATCATCAAAAGGTTCAGAGAATCTGGAGAAATCACTGAACGTAAGCGATAATAGTACGAACCTTTGATTCCTCAAGCGGTACTGCATCAAAAACCGACATCACTGTGTAAAGGATATCACCACATGGGCTCAGGAACACTTCATAAAACCACTGTCAGTAACTACAGTTGGTTGCTACATCTGTAAGTGCAAGTTAAAACTCTGCTATGAAAAGCAAAACCCATTTATCAACAACACCAAGGAACGCCGCTGGCTTCGCTGGGCCCGAGCTCATCTAAGATGGACTGATGCAAAGTGGAAAGGTGTTCTGCGGTCTGACGAGTCCACATTTCAAATTATATTTGGAAACCTTGGACGTGGTGTCCTCCGGAACAAAGAGGAAAATAATCATCCGGAGTGTTATAGGCGCAAAGTTCAAAAGCCAGCATGTGTGATGGTATGGAGGTGTATTAGTGCCCAAGGCATGGGTAACTTACACATCTGTGAAGGCACCATTAATGCTGAATGGTCCATACAGGTTTTGGAGCAATATATGTTGTCATCCAAGTAACGTTATCATGGGCGCCCCAGCTTATTTCAGCAAGACAATGCCAAGCCATGTGTTACAACAGCGTGGTTTTGTAGTAAAAGGTACTTTCCTGGCCCGCCTGCAGTCCAGACCTGTCTCCCATTGAAAATGTGTGGCGCATTATGAAGCGTAAAATACGTCAGCGGAGAACCTGGACTGTTGTACGACTGAAGCTCTACATAAAACAAGAATGAGAAAGAATTCCACTTTCGAAGCTTCAACAATTAGTTTCCTCAGTTCCCAAAAGGTTTATTTAGTGTTGTTAAAAGAAAAGGTGATGTAACACAGTGGTGAACATGCCCTTACCCAACTATTTTGGAATGTGTTGCAGTCATGAAATGGTAAGTTAATTATTATTTGCAAAAAAAAAAAAAAAAGTTTATGAGTTTGAACATCAAATATCTTGTCTTTGTAGTGCATTCAATCGAATGTGGGTTGAAAGGGATTTGCAAATCATTGTATTCCGTTTATATTTACAACTAACGCAATTTCTCAACTCATATGGAAACGGGGTTTGTATTTTTAATGGTTACTTTCTCTAGTTTGGATGCGCTACTCTTCCTTCACACTAACTTTTTTAGTTAGAGCCATTGTCCTCGTTAGGCCAATTTAAGGGGGGCCAATGCGCCCCTAAAAAGTACTTAGGTCACCCTAAATAATTTGGTGTGATTTTTATTTTTTTTATATGTATCAAATTGCAGAATAATCCAACATAAATATGCAGGAATATGAGTTTAAATAAATAATAATATAACCTGTCATTGTTCACTATGGTTTATACATCATTGTAAGACCCTCTGTTAGCGCCTATTATACAATCCGTTCCATCAGTAACGCCCTCAATCTTATACTAAAAGTCCAGTCCGAGTTTTCCCTGTTCCCTTAGCAAGTTCGAGCAATACAGCAGCAACATTCGGGCTATGTTACGTCCGTTCACAACACTACAGGGTAGGATGTTCAATTCAGATTTTTTTGTCAAATGTGATATTTTATGTAGTCGTTCACATTACAAAAAAAAAGTTTCCAGACTCCAATCTGAATGCAAACTTACCCGAATACAGACATGGTGTCATGACTTTGCGCGTCCTGTAGTGTTTACAGAAGTAAACCTGGAAGTAAACATGGTTATTCGTCCAGTGCTGGTGCATTTGTGGCAATTTCAAAGATTCTGTGCAATCAAAGTCAACATTTTCTGAACTGCGGAGAGGATTATGAAAGAAGATGTCTCCCACAGTTTTGGTAACATTTGCCTCGATGCCATTATGCGACCGAAGCGCGGAAGATTTCACATTGAAGTCACATCATAGCACTATCTGATTGATTTGTAATACCATCCATCCATCCATCCATCCTCTACCGCTTGTCCCGTCGGGGTCGCGGGGTAATACAAAACTCATAATAATAATGTCTACAATATTGCTGAGAGAAAAATAACTTCCTTGCCATATAATAAGCAAAGCACATTACTATAGTTTTGCAGTATAGGTGTGCTACTTTAACTTAATTGATGTAGTTTAATTGCCTTAGTGTTATTTTTGAGTTGTGTTTTGGGGGCTCTGAAGACTGAATGCACTGATAGACTCATAGACAAAAAGGTGGAGTTCTATGGGTTTTTTCGGTCTTCACGTTTATCGTTTTCATCATAAATGGCAGGTTATTGTGATAGTCCATATCACCCATCCCCACTTGCCAGGTGTGGCCTCTGGTCCTTGAATGTGACACCTGTGCTGTAAATGCCTTAAATTACTATTACAGTAATAACAGGAAACTAACGTTATTGCTTTTCAACCATTTCAATGAATTTAGTATTTTGTGTTTAATTCTAATGTATTAACACTTTGTAAGCAAAAAAATCTTGCAAGTGCAACATTTTGAATCAAAATGGTTGTGCACAGACATATCTTCATCCAGCCCCGGTTTTCCAGGCAAGAACATTTCTTTCCACCAGAACCTTCTCTGTTTTCAGATCAACTTTGTAGTGCTGTGTAGGTTTGTTTATACTGATATCATCTGTGCAACGTTTCTCTATTTGCAAGATGCCTGCTAGCTTTTCCACGGAACAATACTATCGTCATGTGTTTGGGCCATCTCTGGCTTACTAAAGATGACTAGAGCTTTCTTACATTTCCACTTTCAACAATTTAGATGTATTCAATGTTTGTTGTGTAATTCTAATACATTGCCAAAACGTGATTGAAAAGATATTGCAATTACAAAAATGTTTTGCTAGCACGCTTTGTGCGCTCACGTCACCGTAACCTTAAGGGGGCTAAGCTCCCGCCTGTTCTTCAAACCGAGTGGCGCCCCTGGTTACAGCTGTTGGTTGAAGGGCAGAATGGCGATCCCTCAGCTGTCTAATCAAAACGAATATTTTTTCTTGTTTAAATGAAGCAAGAACAACAACATGTATAACAATATGTTAACGCTTTACAAACCTGGTATAAATATTACTTCAACCCAGAGTGAAAATACTCATAACTCAATAAATGCTCGCAGTCTAAAGCATACCGAAAAACCAAGCTCATATCTCAAATTACTCCAAAGTTAAGGTACTCGTAATTAGAGGTACCACTGTTCTTGCATGTTTAAATGAGTCTTTTTTTACTTCTAACTTTTTATCAATACAGAAGTAAGGATTAAGAAAATAATTTAAACTACCAATGCTTTATTCAATTATTACTAATATAAAATGGTTTGTTGAAACCTTCAGTAAGAAATTGGTGACTGTTTATAAAGTGTTTATGCAGGAGATACTTGCTATTCTTTTGCTATCTTTTTCCAGGATATTTTGTGAATATTTTGCCACTCTCTGTTGAAAGAAACCCACCATAAAATGGGTGTAAACTTAAAACATCATCAAATACATTTTTCTCCCACTGTGATGTTCTTCAGTGAAGGTACTTTAGACATTACTGTATTTGACAGCAACGTGTGATTGGTGTAAAACAAAGAAGTGGTTTAGTGCACATTTAGACAACAATGAGACAGCACGCGAGTTAAGCTGTCAGACTTTTGTCCCGTACTTTGCCTTGGTCATGGCCGACAATAAACTGTTTGTCATCACACCTTCTGAAAAGCAGCTGCGTCTCCATGCCTCTGTTGGGTGGCAGCGTTCGATGGCGTCATTGACACTTGAAGAATCGATCAGATATTTGGAAACAGATCGTGTAGCTCATTGTGGTGATTAATGGAGATAGAATCCAAAAGGAAAGAAAAACGTTGATTTAAATAATTTCCATTACTATATTTTTCATTAGAATTAATTATAATTATTTAGGCATCTTTTTGGTTAATACAACAAAATGATTAATTGGATAGGTTATTGCTTCTTTCTTCAATCAGTTCACCATATTTTTAATTTCTGCATCCCAGCAGGTTCTAAAAAGCAAATGGTGCGTTTTAGTAATATTATGGAGGTGCGGCAGCTACCATCAACTCAAGCCCTGGAGGCCAAATTGTCCCGCATGTCCTACCCTGCTGCCAAGGACCATGAGGCCATATTGCGCACAATGGGCAAGCTCACCATCACTGATGTGGCCAAAATTAGCTTTTTCTTCTGCTTTGTGGTAAGTTCCTCTAGGTAAAATATCTATCAGCTTTTTCTAAAATTCTACAGAACTTGGGATATGTTTAAAAAAAAAAAAAAGGGATTTTGTTGATGTTTGATATTGTCATCGTGTCGTGTAAGAAAAAATTGTTTTATGAATATATTTTATTTCAACTAAACCTCCAAATCAGGAACATTGCAGTGTCATCATAATCTCGGATTATTTATGTTGGGTTTAAAAAAAATAATTTTCTGAAAGCAAACCATTTTTTTATTGCTTGCTGTGTGTAGCTATGTTGCTTATATTGCTCAGTACCTCCAGGAATTTGCGATTTTGCCAATTTAAGCAAATTCAACAAATGCATGCAAATTGTGCACTGCCTTAAACTTTTTACAATGCCCGCAATTTCCCCACATATAATTTTCCCAGTCTAATTCGTCTTTGAGCAGTGCTCAAAGGTGCACGCAAACTGTCTAATTTAAACTTATGTTAGTTTCTTGTGTTCTGTAGACAAAACAGGAACTTTTCAACCATATTTATCCATTGTAAATCTTTCATCATCTCTCATTTCCCAACAAAACGTAACACTAAAGATTGCTATCAACAGTTCACAAATGATCTTTACATGTGAGGATGAATGTGTTGGAACAAAAATGAACGTTTAAGATGGACAAACACTTTTCAAGCCAAAAAAATAATAAGAGATGCCTGCAACTTTTGGCTACAGACATTAAGGAAGCCTTTGGTTGTGTTTCTTTCTCTAATTAATATTAGTTACAATTAATTAAAACTACAGTAATTTGACAATGTGCTCTGAGTATGTGCTTTTACTGCCATCTACTGTTTGCTTTCAAGTCTGTGTGATATAAAACGAGTAAAACATCAATACAGTATTGTTTTACTATTCTTTGTTGCAATCTTGTGCGTTTTAATGTTACAAGGAACACTTAAAACATTAAAAACAAATGTATAAAATGACAGTATTGTGGAAAAAAAGAGGCCGCAAAATCCTGAAGGCACTGATTGCTTTACTCAGTATTTACTAGTTACTTTTTACATTATGTTGTCTGTCGTGTTTTTTTCATGCAAAACTTAGACTTAACTCTGGCATGTTTGGCTTTGGCTTCGTCTGTTTTCCCTGCAGTGGTTCCTGGCCAATTTGTCTTATCAGGAAGCTCTCTCTGACACACAGGTTGCCATTGTTAACATTTTGTCATCCACATCAGGTGACTCTCCCACTCAGTTAAACAGTTTAGCAGGAAAAGGAAGGATTGTCATCTCATGTTTAGTTAAACTAACCTTCTTACTTTTCTCTGTCTTCAGGCCTGTTTACACTTATCTTTGCTGCCATATTTCCCAGTAACAGCAGTGACCGATTCACCTTGTCCAAATTGTTAGCAGTGGCACTGAGGTAAGATAAAATGTGCACACTTGAGTATGTGCACTACTTACTTAATGTTTACTGTATGTTTACATATTTATTTGTTTACTTGTCCTCATTTTTTATTATCTAAAAACATCCCAAAACCATCAACCACATTTCGTATATCAAAATCAATATCATGGTGACTTACTTGATTTGATTAGTTGACAGTCTGATGCAGCAGGTCAGTTGATTTTGGTTATGAAAAAAAGGTTTCTACCACTGCAGGCTGTAGAGATGTCACAATTTTACTATGAACTGTGATTAAAAACGTCACGGTTATTTATTCGCAAAGGCTCCGATACACAGTGTGTTTCAGTCCTCTTCACTTGCTATACACCGACATTATTCTGGTACGTTATTTTTGGTATAACCTTTACGGAACGAATACAAAGTTACACCAGCGGGTAGCAAGAGACATACGAGTATGCTACATTAGCTAAAAAAAAAAGGCAGCAGGAAAAAGCAGTTAACTCTAAAAAAAAAAAAAAAACCTGAAGTGTGGGAAAAATTTGTGTTCTTGAATGATACGGGAGTTATTGAAGACGATGGCTCACACATTTGGCAGAAGAAAGTTGCACCTGAATAGCCAAATACGTCCAATATGGTGCAGCTTCACTTGACTCTATAAAGGTAAGCAATAATAACTTAGGTTAAATTATGTTAGTGGCAAATTACTCAATAAAGAATTTAGTTGGTAAAGAGTTAAACATAAATGTGTCACTTACAATCAGTAGCTTAAAGTTGAGTCAGTTCAGTGAAAAAAACAGCAACAGGTACTCCTGTCAGGGACTTCGTTCACTGATCATTAAATGTTAGAGATTAATAGGCCATGCTTTTCCCCACCGAGGCCTTCGGTGATGTCCTACTTAGTTTGACTTCAATAAATACTTCTCAAACTACCATAATTTATGTCATCACGTGACCACAGCTAGAGAAATATACAGAAACACACTTGCGCACTACTGGCCATTGAGCCACCTCAATAGTGTACAAAACGGGCTATTTTTCGGCGCATTTAAAAATCAATAAACCCGCATCAGTAATTTAAAACATATTTTACATGGTACTGTCAAAATTTTAATAATTGTGGAAAACGTATAAAACGTGAAAATATAAAGAAATGAAATATTTGAACTCACAATTTGTAGAACCCACTCAACGCCGTATAAGACGGTGGTTCCACTCGTAGTTGGTTGATTCGACTGCAAGTGGCGGGCAAACCATATTATTGTCGGTACCGCTTAGCTAGCTTCTGGGGCCAACCATCCTCATCTCACAAGATCTAGTTTCTCTTTAAATATCCTTCTTGAAAATGGCTTTGCAAAAATACATCTACCACCTGAACAACGTTTTGTTCCCCTTCTTTGTAGGCTAAAAAAGTGAGTTCCGGTGATGGCTACGGTGCCACTTCCTGCTTTTGCAAATAACAACTTGAGATTGGATACACACTTGGGAGTGACAAGTGACTATCAAATCAGTCATGTTTAACCTAAGGCTACCTTGGGTTACTGTCAACAATTCGTGATCTGATTGGTTATCGAAACGGTTTATCAACCGAATATCCTCCGTTTGTTTGCACTGCACAGCCGCTGCTATTGTTGATTCAGAAGTCCTCCGGCATAATTCATACAGCACTGGCAACAAGCTAGCTGAATTCTGATTGGATAAAAGCTCTAATGTAAAAACAAGCAACACTGCAGCCTAATTTGACATGAAGAAAACATAATGAATACTTTATATATTTATAGAAAGTAAATTAAAAATCAAATTAACTTTTATTAATATGACTTGTTAGGTCAACACAAAAGGCCTTGCTGGCTGTGATGGCTCACCACTGTCTAAAACGTTGAAGGTTTTTGGATCATTTTCTAGGGACTTTATGGGCAAAATAGGTTCATCTTTATTACCTGCTTTGTTAGCCGTCTTTTGCTAGAAGTTATTCCCCTATTTAGAAGGCACAAAGAAGAGACGTGTGTTGTTATAAGGATTGTGGATGATGGTGCAGTTTCCCTTTAAGCGTCTGTTTGTGTTTGATAACCGAGTTTATGCATGATGCAAAAAAAACTCTTCCTGTCCCTTACTGATCAATGCGGGAATTTGCCGCTGTAAACTAAAAAATCTGAATACGAATACATGAATTGTTACACCCATAGCCAGAATACTGTATTTATTTACTCAGGATGTGAGGTTTTATTTAGTTAAATGTTTTTAATGTCAGTTTTGTCTTCCCGTAATTCATTTAGTTCCTTTCTTGTTTAGTATGGGGGGTGTTGCACTTGTGAGCCTTTCCAGCATGGACCGTCCTGACGAGAGAGGCACAATTGGTAACGAGTCCTTTTCATTCAGTATCACTGGTTGAACAACACTTTTCCAAACATGTATGCATGTTCTTGCAGGTTCCTTATGGTCACTGGCTGGGGCGTTACTATATGCTGTCTATATTGTATTAATCAAAAGACTGGTAGATCGAGAGGATAAGCTTGATATTCCCATGTTCTTTGGTAAGATTACACACATCACATTCACTTAAATTGTGTCTTTGGATATGTGCAAGATGGCGCCGTTATTGTGTCTTTCAGGGTTTGTAGGTCTATTCAATCTGCTGCTGCTGTGGCCTGGCTTCCTCCTGCTTCACTACACAGGGTTTGAGGCCTTTGAGCTTCCCAGCCAGCTCGTGTGGACCTACATCCTTGTCAATGGTCTGATTGGAACAGTTCTCTCTGAGTTTCTTTGGCTCTGGTGGGTCCTACATACCACGTTCATAGACTTAAAAACATGTATTTATTTAGATATATTGCGTTTTATTTAGTGCTGTCAAATAATTATTTTTTTTAAATTGGATTAGATTGGCAACACTAAATTGTCCCTAGTGTGTGAGTGTGAATGTTGTTTGTCTATCTGTGTTGGCCCTGCGATGAGGTGGCGACTTGTCCAGGGTGTACCCCGCCTTCCGCCCAATTGTAGCTGAGATAGGCGCCAGTGCCCCCCGCAACCCCCAAAAAGGGATTAAGCGGTAGAAAATGGATGGATAATCAGGATTACTTACAGGTTATTACTCACTTCCATGATATAAATTAACTTTAAAAAATGGACCCTAATATTTGGACACAAATATAATTTTATTGTCAAGAATTTCAGACAGGAACATTTTAAAAATGTTTTACTCAAATGTATGTCATGTATTCGCTCATTTTGGTTCATTTGGTTTTATCTAAAGTACTTTCAGCATTTATATCAAAGTGAAATTTGCCAGGAAGCATTCCCCACTCACTTTTGCAATAAGACATACATTGACTTATTCACTGATTGTATAACAACCAGAACTGCTTTTAGATTAGCCATCCACTGTTAAGACACAAGAGTACCAAATCCGGTTCTTTTTTGGCATTCACCGAATCCTGCCCGTCCTATGGACACCGATTCGCATAAAACTCAATGGTGTCATGTTTCGGTACCTGGGTTGCGCGTGACGTCACGACCGGTTGTCACACTTAGAGCACTTGGCGATCACTCCAGCAGCACTGAGAGTAGACTCAGCCAACTACCTCTAAGTAATGTTGCAATTTTCAATGCCAACAAAGAAATTGACTCAAAAACGCTCCAATCCAAGTTAAGTAAGGCTCCAATTTTCCAAAAATGTGCTAGCTTGATGCTAATATACGTTGGCTTTGCTATTGAATTGATTTTAATTAGCATTAGCGATTTTAACTTTTTAATTTTAGCACCTTCAAATTTGTTAATGATTACTACACTTAAGATGCACCTTACAAACATTTGGTGCGTAATAAGTTCAATACTTATAGTATTAACACTTTGTAGGGCACAACAGACAGACTAATAAGACTAAAATGACTAGCACGTCACAAGCTATACACTAATGCCATCTTACATCTTTGACTTTTAACTGTATTTGCAACTTAGTGTCACACCTGCAAATGAGACTCAGAAGTGTGATAATAAAACAAGATATAAAAACTGGACATCAGTTATCATAATCAACTAATTTTTAATTGTTGCAATATTCAATCAATCAAGCTTTATTGTAGACGCCAACATCCAAGTAGACATATAATCACATCCTGTACATACAACGAAAAACACAGTATGTAAGTCATTATCAAATAACATTAAAGCAGTGCTTGTGCTTATTCAGTAAAACGCAACTAATAATTAAATAAAAACAGCAATAAAAAATATACTTTAAAAATGCGCCTACACATCATATAAAAGGCACCGATACCAAAGTTTCCCTATATAGGATTGGTACCTAACAGAAATACACCTAGGATTGGTTATCCGTACTATAAGATCATTCTCAGACCCCTGCAGTCTACATATAAACTTAAATATCAGTTTTCTCAGGGTGGCATGGAAGTTGTTTATCCCTAAATCACAAAAAAGATTGCGCAAGCTCTCTTTCTTGAACCTCACACAGAGGGGTGACGTGTACATTAGGGTGGATGGAGTAAGCTGTAAACAAGTACACTTTCGCTTCATTAGACCAGTAGGGACATTTTCTCACCAACATATTGGCTTGGACATACAGTATTCTTCTCTGCTCAAGCATGTCAGCATCATCCTCCATTTTGTCATTGATTATGTGGCCTAAGTATTTTACATTGCTGCACACAGACAGGGTTTGCCCAGACAAGTAGAAACCTGGGAAATTAAGAAGTTGATCCTCCTTGGTCTTACATATCATTACCATACTTGTTGTGGCATTATACTTGATGTCTAACTTGATTCCATAGTCTGAAGCTGTTGGAACCCTGCACTACTGGGAGATATAATGGACAAATCATCAGCATACATAAAGTGGTTGATTAAGGTGTTTCCAACTGCGCACCATGTTCTGCAATCTCTAAACTGCCTTGACAGGTCATCCATATACAGACTAAATAGGCCTGCTGATTAAAGCCCCCACCCTCCCGTACCCCATTGCCAACTTTAAAGGGAGAGGATAAACTACTCCCCCATTTTACCTGCATCGTCTGCCTGTCGCACCAATTCGCCAAAATACATATGATGCTACCCAGAACACCCTTATGCTTCAGCTTGGTGAAGAGTTTGTGATGGTTGACTCTGTGAAATGCTTTAGATGCATCAATAAAGCCTACCAACATTGTAAAGCCCTACACTCTGTATTTTTCTACTGCTTCTTTTAAAGCATATTATCATCACTTTCCTTCACTTTAGATAGTATGCTGGCTAGGGCGAGAGGTCGATAATTGTCTATACTCCTTACCTTACCAGTCTTGTCTTTAATGACAGTTACTAAAATAACTGTCGGCATACCATCTGGCAGGACGCCATGCATTACCAACCCCGTAAAACAGATGGAGAGCAACACAGCTACCCTAGGCCTTGCTAGCTTCCGGTGCTCTGCAGTAATATTATCCATGCCACATGCTTTATCAGCTAGTTGCCTGATGGCTTGGGAAATGTAATAGGGGCTGATGAGTTCCACTTCCTCCTATATGTTGTTTGTAAAATATGGCTCACTTCTGACACACTTGAAGAGAGCAGCATAATGCTGCCTCCATAGTTCAGTTATATTTCCTCCACCAGATACACCCTCAATGTTACATGGCAATGCTGCTATTTACCCTATTTATATTTTTAACTTCCAGTGACAGAAGCCAGTTTGCACGCCATAGATTCAGCTCTCGGGGCTTGCTCATGCTTGCTAACAAAGCGCACTGCATATTTGTATTAGGGCTGGGTGAAATGGCCTTTTTTTAATATCTCAATATTTTTAGGCCATGTCACGGTACACGATATATATCTCGATATTCTGCCTTAGTCTTGAATGAACACTTGATGCATATAATCACACCAGTATGATGATTCTATGTATCTACATTAAAAACATTCTTGTTCATACTGCATTATTATATGCTCATTTTAAACTTTCATGCAGAGACGTAAATCACAACTAAGTCAATTGACCAAAACTGTATTTATTAAACAGTTATTAAGCAGTGACACAAACATTGATGTCATTTCAATACAGAAAGTGCAAGATTGTCAGATACATTTTAAAACAAGCTATAAGTGCACTTTTGTGCATGCTGTCACTAAAATGACATATCAAAACAACACTAAATTAAAGTGCACTTTTTGTACAAAACGCCACTGCAATATTTTAAATCAAATAAAGTGCAGATTTGTGCATGATGTCACACAAGATATTTCAATAACTGTCAAATATAAAGGAGCTGCATAATAGGAAATCAAATTGTGTATGTCCTTCACTATGTGGTAGGTTCCTGCGGACGTTATCTTCTTCTGTTGAGTATTTTTTCATCCGGTGTTGATGTGGAAATAGTTGCCTCGGCATTTTGTTGGTGTGGCACCGAATGGAGATGTTGATATGCGGAGTAGGCACTCTTCACTCTCTCGCGGGTGACTTTTCAAATGATGCTACATATTAGCAGTAATGCTACTTTGTGTAGCAACGTTTTTGCCCAGAGACAAACCCGTCTTATACCGAATATATCGATATATCGCCCAGCCCTAATTTGTATCTAGTATTGGTTAGCTTTTTGTGCTCAAGAACAGGTCCCTATTTAGGTCTACCAGCAATAACCCAGGCCTTATGGGCCACCTTAGCCTCTGCATGTGCGCCAGCCTTAAAAAACAATATTTATTACCACACACAAAAGTACCAAAAATTGGTACCGTTGAGTACCGGCATTGGTACAGTATTGGTTCAATTATGAACGGTTCTCATCCCTATATGTACGGTCAATATAAATTGGGTGATTAATATGTTTATATACATGACTAATGCGATTTTTTATTTATTTATTAATCCTTTGTTAAGTCTTTATTTTTGACAGCCCAAATTTCAATATATTCTCATTATTATATATGGGCATTTCTTTTTTCCACAGGGGCTGTTTCCTCACATCATCCCTAATTGGTACACTGGCCCTGAGCCTCACCATACCGCTCTCTATTTTGGCAGATATTTGCATGCAGAAGGTCAGTTTTTTTCTTGAACAATACCAATGTGAATTGTTTGAATGCTAAGTCAACACCGCCTGTCTCCAATGAACATTTTAAAATATGAAATGTTTACAACCACATTATTGTTTTACATTAATTCAAAGTCACTGCTCAACTATAGATGGAGAAATTAAACTTTTTAGATAAATGTGTGGACAAATGGCTCATTTCACATCTAAAATGTATGCCGGATACATTTGCTGGTGAATTTTATTTAAAGTTGTCAGCCGGGAGCATCCTGGTGTACATTGCTGTCCGCAAGAACTTGATTGAAAAAAATTACACACTTTTTATGTTTGAAAAACAATGCTGTATATAAACTTTGGCCAAACTATGATTCTATTTTGGGCTGTACACACAATAGGCCAATCATACCTGGATGTGTTTGGACACGCTTTACACCTCAAGTCCAGCATATTTGGCTATTACTCATTGGATCCGTGTTTTAGTGAAGAACACACCTCCTTTGGCACAATTGCATGCACATATGAGCACGTAACGTTGGTGTCATAGAATGACTTGTAAGTTCTTAATGATAACGATTAGCCCACACATCATAATCAAAATAAAGTACAAAGGCTAATAATAAGCAAACCAATAATATGCTCGCCCACCAGTGACTACATTTGTGTGTGCAATAAAGATTTGTCATTTAATTAATGTGATCGCTCCTCTTGTGCAGTAATTAATGACACCTGTCATCTCTCACAATAAAAATAATCAAAATGTGTTGAAAAAACATTGAACCTTATCCACAAAGTCAGAAATTAGAGTTCACACAGCAGTGTTAAAGTGATCGGACAAGCAAGCTACAGTCAGTGTGAGCACAGGCCAGTGGGGTCCAGGAGGGGCAGGGAGAATCACCCTCGAGTCCAGCCTGCTGTGAATAAATGCCAATACTGTGGATTCTAAATCTACACATTATAACCTGAGATAAACTGCTGGTGAAAATCTTGATAAATTGACACACTCTAAAGCTTCATCACTACTCGTGAGGAACAGATCTGTTATTTAATACTCATTAAGATTGACGGCGAGATAACAAACACAAAAGCAATGATAGGCTGCTAATAATAAGGAAATTATATCATGCTGATACTGCCTCTTGTGTACATTACAGCCTCTATGTGGTGTATTTGAATGTGATCCAATGATGTTAAACCTATGGAGTTGCCTGCCTCAAGTATTGGTGTCAAAAATGTATTTTATTTAAACAATGGAATGTTTGTACGGAGGGTATACAAGTCTATGCCTATTCTGCTCGTTTGGTTACCAAGTGGAAGATTTTTTTAGCACTGTAACAAGAGGATTTGTTTTTTTTTTAACCTGGGTTACACAGACCTATGAATGTGTCTGGGTTACATATATTTTCCCTGCAACCCCTTGAGTTAAATTACTATTGAGAACTTGATAATATGTATTCATCCGTACAAAATACACATTGGGTGAGTTGCATTATTTACATACGTCGCTGACAATGACGCCTTTTTTCTTTTTATTCTTGTCACAAACCTTTCCATCTCTTTGCATCTGTTAGCTCTCTACACACGTGTTCCTGTGTACTTACTACTACCTACTGGTGTTAGTTTATTTTAAACATGCATACAATTGCAATATGATACATTACATTCCAGTTTCTCGTAAAAGCATGTCAGAAAAGGAGTGGGAGGAAGCAAACCTTTTTTAATCCTACTTCTTTTTGTTTAATAGCAATTTCTTACACATTTGTTTGTTTTCTATCAGTAACAACAGTGAATTAATAAATAAATAAGTAATTTAATAAAAAGACAAATGAGTAAGTTAGTCATTAATAAATTCATAATCAATAAAGAATTTCTCATAAATATATAGTTAAGTCTTTTATGGTTTATGTTTATGGTTCACATAATGAGATGAACAAAATTATCTAATTTTTCAATAAAATTCAAGAAGTTAATCAAGATTTTTCTTCTTTGTAATTTGTAAACACTTTGAGTTTCAACAGCTTCTTAAACTGAATCATATTAGACCATTTTGTTGGATTTCTTTGCCTAATCCATTGTATAATTTGATTCCACATACTGTTAAACAGATAGGCACGGTAGAACGGGGGTTAGTGCGTGTGCCTCACAATTTGAAGGAGTGGAGTTTGCATGTTCTCCCTGTGACTGTGTGGGTTCTCCCTGGGTACTCCGGCTTCCTCCCACCTCCAAAGACATGCACCTGGGGATAGGTTGATTGGCAACACTAAATTGTTCCTAGTGTGTGAGATTGTGAGTGTGAATGTTTTTTATCTATGTTGGCCCTGCGATGAGGTGGCGATTTGTCCAGGGTGTACACTGCCTTCCGTCCGACTGGAGCTGGGATAGGCTCCAGCACCTCCTGAGACCCCGAGGAGGACAAGGGGTAGAAAATGAATGGATGGATAGTAATAAGCTAAAGGTCTTAAGTGTTGTACGTGCTTACAAATGTTTTAAATTTGATTAATCTACTGGGTAGAACAGAGAGCCTGTTAATTATAACACAGCTTGTGTATTGTTCTAACTTGAATACTAGTGTGTAGACACCTCACCCTTTTTAGACAAATACAAGGAATTATCATCAGCAATAATAATGTATTTTCTCCTACTTCTGTTTTTTTATATACAGGTACATTTCTCGTGGCAGTTTTTTGCAGGAGCTGTGCCTGTCTTTCTCTCCTTCTTTATTGCCACACTTCTATGCCACTACAATAACTGGGATCCTGTCATGGTGGGGCTGAGGAGACTGTATGCCTTTAGCTTTCGAAGACATCGCATCCAGAGGTACACACTGTTGTTCTCCTTGTGCTTACAAGATGAAGCAACACTAGTACAAGAAGCTGTCATGTTGCTGCTGCTGCTGCAGTTTTCTGTGAGGAACTATGTGTTTCATACTGTGTACATCACACTTGCTTCCCTTATTTTTAGGTTTTCACTTGCTTTTAACACCTCAGCCAAAAACATTAAAGTCATTAAAATGGGATTCGGAACTTGAAGCACTAATAGAAGCACAAGTGAAACATTTTAAGAAAGGAAACATTTTGAGGAAAAAAATGTTTCTTCCTTTTAAGTACCAGCAGATGGGAAAACAAGTTCCCTCTATAATGATGCTACTATAATATATCTATTGTTTGATTTATGAATTTAACGTGATTTCAAAAGTTGGTACCCTAATGAACATGTTTCATTCTTTTTAGGAAACTATCACTCAATCAATCAATGTTTACTTGTATAGCCCTAAATCACGAGTGTTTCAAAGGGCTGCACAAGCCACAAAGACATCCTCGGCTCAGATCCCACATCAGGACAAGAAAAAACTCAACCCAATGGGATAACAATGAGAAACTTTGGAGGGGACCGCAGATGTGGGGACAACCTCCCTATGCAACCAGTGCAATGGACGTCGAGTGGATCTAGCATACTATTGTGAGAGTCCAGATGATGCACAGATGAGTGGTCCACTCTGGGTCCCGACTTTGGACAGCTAGCGAGTCATCTGTGGTCACCGAATCTGTGCCCCTCCTCTCCACATAGGAGAGGGGGGCAGAGCAGAAAAGAAACTGCAGATCAAGTGGTCTAAAAGGGAGTCTATATAAAGGCTAGAGTATACAAATTAGTTTTAAGATGGGACCTAAATGCTTCTACTGAGGTAGCATCTCTAACTGTTTCCGGGAGGGCATTCCGGAGTACTGGAGATCGAATACAAAACGCCCTTTAGCCCGCAGACTTTTTCTGGGCTCTGGTAATCACTAATAGGCCGGAGTTCTTTGAACGCAGATTTCTTGCTGGGACGTATGGTATAATGCAATCAGCAAGATAGGATGGCGCTAGACCGCGTAGTATTTTATACGTGAGGAGTAAAATCTTAAAGTCACATCTTAAGTGCACAGGAAGCCAGAGCAGGTGAGCCAGTATAGGCGTAATATGATCAAACTTTCTTGTTCTTGTCAAAAGTCTAGCAGCAGTATTTTGTACCAACTGTAATCTTTTAATGCTAGACATAGGGAGACCCGAAAATAATATGTTACAGTAATCGAGATGAGACATAACGAATGCATCAATAATGATCACGGTGTTGCGAGTGGACAAAATTAATTTTAGCGATATTACGGAGATGAAAGAAGGCCGTTTTAGTAACACTCTTAATGTGTGACTCAACCGAGAGAGTTGGGTTGAAGATAATACCCAGATTCTTTACTGAGTCGCCTTGTGTAATTATTTGGTTGTCAAATGTAAAGGTGGTATTATTAAATAGGTGCTGGTGTCTAGCAGGACCGATAATCAGCATTTCCGTTTTCTTAGTGTTGAGTTGCAAAAAGTTGAAAACTAAAATTGAAATATTGTTTGTCTTTCCCATGTGACACTTTTTGTGGTATTTCCCAGAATGTTAGTGTCATTGAATGATCAAAAATGTATTGGCTTTGACGCACCTTTACAGCACATTTAAACTCACATAGTTTTCAATTGAACCTAATCACATATAGTTCCTTTTAAGAACCGTTATGTAAATGACTGACACTCCATTTCTCTCCCCTAGACTGCCAGAGGACATTGAGCTATGTGAAAGCCTTATTCCGCTGCACACAGCCTGAATGAAGAAACCTGTGTTTATGATAATGATTCAGGTAAGTCAATCTTTCTGTGCTGTGTTGCCTACTAGTGTGATTGTGACTGGGGAACAATTCCGAAAATACTCTATACTTTTCCAATTTTATTACTAACTGATGTTACAGTGGAAATAACTGATAGTTTTGTTTTTCTGATTAGAAAACAGATACCTAATAAATATTTTCAAAACTTTTTAAATTTAATGCAAGTAAACAATAATATAATCATATTAATAATATATTAAAGAGGACATACAGTCTTTCCCATTGTAAAAAAATTTCAATTCCATCCATTTAAGTACAGTATTCAGTTTTAGACAAACATTCTCTCATATGTTCACATATCAGTGTAGGTGTCACAGCATTCACGCCCCTATGTGCCTCTGATCGATAACCAGCCCAACTTTTCTTACCTATTGGTTCTAACTGTTGTGTATATGGAATCTGCATAAGTTCCGAAAATTTTAAATCAAACCGGGGAGATATTTATAAAACAATCTTGCCTATCTTCATATTTCCTCCTAACCAGCCGTTTGGAATTTGCACTGACCTGTGACGTTTTATGCCTTGTGACGTCAGCGGATATCTCTATTTAAGGTATGAGTTTATCCGAAGTTCTTTGCGCAAGTCTGCACCGTAATCAACAAGCCCCCTTCTTTTTCGCTATCCTCTGGTTGTGGGGCAGACTGGCTCGTACCTGCACATTGATCCTCCGCTGTTGCCATTTCTCATACAAAGTAGCATACAGTTCTCACTTTCATCCATCAGTAAACTTGCTATGGAAGCGCTAAAAACTACAACAAAGATTGCGGGTAGGAGATGCTGTCGAAGTGGAGCCACTTTAATAAGACCACCCACAAAACGGCGAAGGAGATGGTCAGAAAGTGGCTTGAAAACGGTCTGTAAAACATAATCTATGCTAAATGTTGACCAAAGAACCACCATTACATGTAATGTAGACCACAAAGGTTTTAAATTTCAAAAGAGAATAATAATATGATTGTTTCAACCGTTATTCTGTGACAGTAGTAGCCAGGCAGACGCTTCTTCAATGATTGTTGTTCAAAATGATAGTAATGGTGATAATAGAGGTAAATATAACCATTCATTATCAAAAAAAATAAATAAATGCCCACACTGATAAATATATACATAAATAGAAGGGCAGCACGGTGGTGGAGGGGTTACTGCATGTGCCTCACAATAAGAAAGTCCTGGGTTCAACCCCGGGCTCGGGATCTTTCTGTGTGGAGTTTGCATGTTCTCCCCATGACTGCGTGGTTTCCCTCCGGGTATTCTGGCTTCCTCCCACCTCCAAAAACATGCACTTGGGCATAGGTTGATTGGCGACACTAAATTGGCCCTAGTGTGTAAATGTGAGTGTGAATGTTGTCTGTCCATCTGTGTTGGCCCTGCGATGAGGTGGCGACTTGTCCAGGGTGTACTCCGCCTTCCGCCCGAATGCAGCTGAGATAGGCTCCAGCACCCCCTGCGACCCTGAAAGGCACAAGCGGTAGAAAAATGGATGGATGGATAGTTAAATATATAATCAGTCAATTCCTAGATGATACCTTGAATTTTCTTAAGGCTAGATACATTTGAGACTTGAATAAGCCGCAATTTATTCCACAGATCAGTATATATGTCTCCGATCTTTTCAACACATATGGCTTTAGCTTAAAGGGGATTTGTTTTACTTTTGGGTGAAGAAAACTCATTAAAGTCAGCAAAAGCGTAAAAAATCAAAAAGCATTTCACGCATAACACAACCTGCTCACCAAACTTTATTATAAAAAAACAGCCAACCAATTTACAAAATTACACCCATTTAAATCTATTGCAAGGGATTATGGGAAAATGCCTCACAAAGTTAAACAAGGTAGTAGTTGAACTTTCACATGATTTAAATATTCAATTATAATAATTATTAACTATATATCTATTATATTATTATAATAAGTGCATGTATACATTAATGTATGTATATATATATATATATATATATATATATATATATATATATATATTTATAGCTACTTTGCCGGCCACATTTTTTTAGCCCAATATGGCCCCCCCATTCAAAATATTTGGACACCCCTGATCTAAATTGAGCCAAAACTATAACTCACAGAACCAGTTTGGATTATCTGGCGCTAACATGGTATTAAAATATACTACAACAGAGGAAATGGCATCTATTTAATTAAACATGTTCTTGGGAATTTTTTTCTTCCATACATCCATGTGTTTTTGTGTTCTTCACGGTCCACAGTTAAATCAGAATCAGAAGCATTTTATTAATCCCCTAGGGGAAATTAAGACCCCACATATGGTCTGCGGTTGTGAGGCCGGCTGGATGTACTGCCAGATTCTCTGAAACGCCTTTGGAGATGGCTTATGGTGGAGAAATGAACATTCAATTCACGAGCAACAGCTCTGGTGGATATTCCTGCAGTCAGCATGCCAACTGCGCGCTCCCTAAAACTTGCAACATTTGTGGCTATGTGGTTTGTGTTAAGCACATTTCAATGTGGCCTTTTATTGTGGGAAACCTAACGCACACATGTGCAATTGTAAACAATAGCAATTATTTTCCCAATATTTATTAAAACACCACACTTTTGAGGTGGGATGGATTATTTTGGCAAAGACGTGTCCACTAACAGTGGTTTAGACGGATTTGTGAACAATATTTGAGAGGATTAGGTCTTTTGTGTATATAGTAAACAGTTTAGATCTTTGAGTTTAACTCATGAAAAATGGAAGCAAAAACAAAAGTATTGGATTTGTATTTTTGTTCAGTGTATAATTCACTTCACTTCACTTCACTTCACTTCACTGTATGGACCCTTTTTTTTTCCTTTTGCCCCCGTCGTTGAAATAATCTGTGCATTGCGGTATGGGGCAGATTAAATAACATGGGGGCGGGGGAAATTTTGTAATTTGGTAATGAATCAATGTAAGCCTCTCAAACATCTAAGAGGGGTATTAAGTGCTTGATCAACTTTCATTCTACTTTTCAACAGGACTCATGTCCTTTCACCGGCATTTCAGTCTCGTTTCAGCTTTTGTGGCATTCACACACAATTTCTCTAGAAATTGTCTCATCTGCATTTAGTTTGAGCAATTGATTGGTCCATAATATAAACAAGGCATGCAACATTGGAGGGACTAATACATATCATTTAAATAAGTAAGTACTCTGAAAGTAAAATTGTTGTACATATTACTATAATAATGACATTTATGTGCTTCTATTTGTATCCATTTGTTCACATTTAAATCATTTCATTTAACCAAAACAATACTATCTTTTTCTAACAACCGTACAAAATATTTGTTTAAAAAGGAGTGTGAACACGCAAAATCCCACCCTGATGTGTCATTTGGTTTAGTTATTTAAGTATGATGCTAATATTAGTAATAATGGATGAAATGCTTTCATTTATGTATTGCTCATCAACATTCCTAGTTGTCTTTTTGACTGGTTTCATTTTTCCTTTAGAAGGTAGCAAATGTGAATCATCTGGTTGCTGTCAGAGACGATGAACCACCCAGTGCCTGTCGATAGAATGTGCCACAAGGTTGTGACAACACATTCATCCATGCTGTGTTACACCGAAGGTGCTGGACATCAGTAGTCATATCATTATGTCATGTGACCAAATGAAAAGGTATGTTGATGTTCATTGGTGCAATAACAGAGAATATAAATTGAAGTAGGATTCTCCCAAGACATACATAACCTTCTTTTATGGGTGTTTGTTCTTTTTTGTCATTGTGTATCCTTACTCATTTGCACTTACTCACTGCCTTTTATTCTACTGCCTTTGAGAATATTATCAATGCATTTGTGAAGTATTTTGTTGAAACCTGTATCAAAACACTACGTCAACAACAGTGTCACCTGAAGTGTATCTGATTTAAATTTAAGATATTGAAACCTAGCTAGCTTAGTGTAACTTATGCAGCAGTGATGAGTTTATGATACTGAGCTTGTGCAGGTCAGGTTTTACAAAAAGCAAACATTTGCATTGTTCGTAGATACATTTTCCAGTGAAACGGACTCCTTATGATTTACTATTTTATTATTTATTTTTTAAATCCCTGTCAAACGGATCTCATGCACACTTTTTTATTTATCAAACTAGTACCTGTTTTTTTTCTTTATTAGACAACTATTTGTCATTCGTTGGTGAACTATTATCTAGCAAAACCTTACACACTCACTATTTCCTCAGTAATATCCCCTGTAACAGAAACACAAGCAGTGTGTTTAATAACTTTATAAGTGGTTCATAATTCTTCCATTATAAACAAGAAAATGCCTTTAGAATTAGACGATATATTGTTCACCGCTAAAATGACTTAGAGTATATATTGTGCACCGTGAAAAATAAGCTATACATGTTTTTGATTACATTCAGCTGCCCATGAATTTTTTGTTTTCATATCGATAATCATTTGTATTTTTATGTAAATTATTACTGCAATAACAACATTTAGCACCACAACCAAATATTAATTATATTTGCATTTGGGATTGTATTCCTCGTAAAAGAGAAAAGCATTTGTGATATTTGTCATACAGTTCGGATTGTAAATGTTGGGTCTGTTTCTTGGTTTGTGTCAACTGCAAAAGAAAATCCCTTTAATAATGCTTTTTATGTTTCCCGTCTCAGGTACTTATTCATGATCATTCAAAGAATATCTGTGGATTTTTGAATGTCATTAATAAAGAATTTTCCTACATTATTAACTTTTCAGGATGTGTTTAAAATGTTGCATTCTTGTTTTATATGGTATAGAATTGCCATATTAGAAGGTTGGTGGGTTTTCAAGGTATCTCTGGTTTAATTTTTTACATCGATTGGCTATGAGAACTGCATGAGATTTCCACGAGATCTTTGAAATTTCTCACATCATAACGTTCGGAAGCCTATGGCAACTTGCTGCAACTGGCAACTGCTGCTCCTTTTTCCGTTTACTTTTTTGTAGCCAGAAATGAATCCAATTTATAATTGAATTACTTTGGTGAATGAGTCCAATCATCAGCTTGGGTCAGTGAAGCCTTTTTGATTTTACAAATTCTCTTAAAAGGTACATGACACTCTTAAAGTCACGTCTTTTCAAGTCTGCACTTTATCTTTGTCTTTATTGAGAAATATTGTAAACAATAGCAATTATTTGCCAATATTTATTAAAACACCATTTTCTAGGTATGCTTGTGCTAAAACAGCAAGCAAACATTTGACTCTTCTAATGCAGTTATTTGATGCCATATAGAAGTACAATTCAGATCGCATAACATATTTTGTAGACCGTATTTTTATTCCCACTTTAAAAACCTGATGCATGTACAGTAGGAAAAAATGTGTTGTTTCTAAACATATTCAAATGTCCAATGTATTGTTTACATTACTTCACAGTTTACAGTTGAATATTAAAAGTACATTGTAAAGAACAGTACAACTATTAGGGGAACACTAAAATAAGTCTATATATATCACCCTAGGCGCAGCCTAGGGATAAAATCTGGGACCAAAATTGTTGTTTCTCTAAAGAAATGACATTTGTAATGTTACAAAAATAATTTAAGTTAGTATTATTTGCAGACGTCAAGGCCGTGTTTTTTTTTATAGGAGAGAACACAGAAGCTAATACAAAAATTGAAATTAATAAATTAAAGCGATGTTTTGACAAAAAAAAACAACAGGTTATCTCAAAACTAAAATAATTATTTTCGGTAACAATAGAAGACAAATTCAAATACAAATAGACGGAGTAGACGATGAAAGGGTAAAATAAGTCACATTTCTAGGTGTAATGATAGATGATAAAATTAACTGGAAATCTCACATGAAAAATACACTTGACTGCCATTGCTTCTAACTGTGGGAATCTTTGGGAACCTCACGATTGGATTACGATTCAGGAGCTACAATTCAATTAAAAATCGATTATTGGTGCAGCTTTAATTTATGTATATTGAGGCAGTTTTAAATTTCTTTTAGTTTCACTAAATAAGCCTTCATCACTTGAAGCTTTTAAAAACAGCTTAAAACAGTTCAATTATTTCCCATTACTTTTATTGAATTAATGGAAATGTGTACAAAACTGGAACATAAGTGCCCTAAAATAAGGAGCTGGTCAGATCTCTTGCAGTTAGACAAATATTAGAACCCTTTGTATTACTTTACGCATATACAGGTGCTGTTCATATTATTATAATATCATGAAAAAGTTGATTTATTTCAGTAATTATATTCAAAACGTGAAACTTACATATTATATCAATTCATTACACACATAGTGATATATTTGAAATGTTTATTTCTTTAAATTTTGATGATTAGTACTGACAATCACTGAAAATCCCAAATTCAGTATCTCAGAAAATTAGAATATTAGTTACGACTAGTACCAAAAAATATTTTTTAGAAATGTGGGCAAACTGAAAAGTATGAACATGGAAAGTTTCAGCCTGTACGGCAATCAATACTTAGTTGCAGCTCCTTTTGCCTGAATTGCTTCAGCAATACGGCGTGGCATGGAGTCGACCAGTCTGTTGCACTCCTCAGGTGTTATGAGAGCCCAGGTTGCTTTAATAGTGGCCTTCAGCTCTTCAGCATTGTTGGGTCTGGCATCTCACATCTTCCGCTTCATAATACACCATAGGTTTTCTATGCAGGCCAATCAAGAACAGGGATACCATGGTCCTTAAACAAGGTACTGGTAGATTTGGCACTGTGTGCAGGTGCCAAGTCATGTTGGAAAATGAAATTTTCACCTCCATAAAATTGGTCCGCGGCAGGCAGCATAAAGTGTTCTAAAACTTACTGGTAGACTGCTGCATTGACCCTAGACCTCAGGAAACACAGTGGACCAACACCAGCAGATGACATGGCCACCCAGACCATTACCGATTGTGGAAATTTGACACTGGACTTCAGGCAACGTGGATTCTGTGCCTCTCCTGTCTTCCTCCAGACTCTGGGACCTTGATTTCCAAAGGAGATACAAAATTTACTTTAATCTGAAAACATAACTTTGGACCACTCAGCAGCAGTCCAGTCCTTTTTGTCTTGAGCCCAGGCCAGACGCTTTTGACGTTGTCTCTTATTCAAGAGTGGCTTTACACAAGGAATGCGACAGCTGAAGCCCATATCTTGCATACGTCGGTGCGTGGTGGTTCTTGAAGCACTGATTCCAGCTGCAGTCCACTCTTTGTGGATCTCCCCCACATTTTTAATCGGTTTTGTTTGACAATCCTCTCGAGGGCGCGGTTATCCCTCTTGCTTGTACACTTTTTTCTACCACATCTTTGTCTTCCCTTCGCCTCTCTATTAATGTGCTTGGACACAGAGCTCTGGGAACAGCCAACCTCTTTGGCAATGACCTTTTGTGTCTTGCCCTCCTTCTTTAAAGTATCAATGGTCATCTTTTGTACAGTTGTCAAGTCAGCAGTCTTCCCCATGATTGTGTGTCATACAGAATCAAAACGAGAGACCATTTAAAGGCTTTTTCAGGTGTTTTGAGTTAGTTAGCTAATTAGAGTGTGGCACCAGGTTTCTTCAATATCTCACCTTTTTACCATATTCTAATTTTCTGAAATGTTGAATTTAGGGTTTTCATTGGTTGTCAGGTATAATCATCTCCTTTTTGGCAAAAAACACTTGAAATGTATCAGTCTGTTTGGAATGAATGTATACATTCTACAAGTTTGACTTTCTAAATGGAATTAATGAAATAAATCAACTTTTTCATGATATTCTAATAATATGACCAGCACCTGTACATCCATTCATTCATTTTCTACCACTTGTCCCTTACAGGGTAGCTTGGGGTGCTGGAGCCTATCCCAGCTGCACACGGGCAGCAGGCGTGGTGCACCCTGGACGAAAAAATAATCGATTACTGACGTTTACTAATCGATTTTAAAATCGCCCTTGTTTGAATTGCGATGCATCTAAAAATCGATTTCCCCAAACTCTAGTTGCTGCGCTTCATGAACTGTCCTCCAAGTGATCCAGTAATCCACGGGCCAATATTAATCCACTCAAAAAAGTGAAGAATTGAAGTAATATAATAATTCATAAAGTTGCTCTGAAGCAAGATGGCGTCTCCTGACAGGTCCCTAGTCGCAGTCAGACATCACTCTATTGCAGTGGTTCTCAAATAGGGGTACGCGTACCCTTGGGGGTACTTAAAGGTATGCCAAGGGGTACGCAAGATTTAAAAAAAAATTGTAAAAATAGCAACAATTCAAAAATCCTTTATAAATATATTTATTGAATAGAAAAGAAGATGCAACAATACAATATTCAGTGTTGACAGCTAGATTTTTTGCGGACATGTTCCATAAATATTGATGTTAAAGATTTCTTTTTTTGTGAAGAAATGTTTAGAATTAAGTTCATGAATCCAGATGGATCTCTATTACAATCCCCAAAGAGGGCACTTTAAGTTGATGATTACTTCTATGTGTAGAAATCTTTATTTATAATTGAATCACTTATTTTTCATCATGTTTTTAGTTATTTTTATATCTTTTTTTCCAAATAGTTCAAGAAAGACCACTACAAATTAGCAATATTTTGCACTGTTATACAATTTAATAAATCAGAAACTGATGACATAGTGCTGTATTTTATTTCTTTATCTATTTTTTTTCAACCAAAAATGCTCAGCTGTGATTAGGGGGTACTTGAATTAAAAAGATGTTCAGAGGGGGTACATCACTGGAAAAAGGTTGAGAACCACTGCTCTATTGTGCCGTGTTTCCGTGGCATCAATACACACCTTGCCTAAATGCGCACCAACTTAATATGCTAATACATTTATATTATATATTTTTCATAATATATAATGAAGAAGGGATTTGCTCTGCACTTGAATGCCATACATAAGTATTATTTCCAGCTGAGTGTAATTTTAATTAAAATAAACAAAGTGATGGATCTGTGTGGTCTTTACAAGATACAATGACTGCCTTGAACATTACACTGCACACATACAGTAGTTGACTTGTTTAAGTCCTAAAAAGCAGGTGTTGATATAAGACTTCCCTGCTGATGTTGGTGGTGTTCAACCTCTTGTGTTAATAAAAAAATAGTTTTTTATTTACACCAAATACAGGTTGTTGACATCCGTAAGTCTCGGAAGACAATGGATTGGCGCCCCTTATATATGTTTTAGTTGGTAATGCAGCGTCTGGTGTGGCTGTACAGACCCACACGGGAGTGACAGTCTCTGTTCCACTTGGTGCATTTGTAGGTCAAGTCAGCTACAGGATGTAGTTGCTTGGTCTTTCTCTGAGCTCGCTTCTCATCTGCAAGCTGGCGGAGTTTTGCCTCGCCAGCTTTCAGTCCAGTGTTCACGGTGTGTTTCCAGCTGGATCTGTCCTGAGCAAGCTCTTTCCAAGTGTTCAGGTCCATGTCGAGCACTTTCAGGTCACGTTTGCAGACATCCTTGAAGCGGAGATGTGGCCGTCCCGTTGTCCTCTTGCCAGAGGCAAGCTCTGCGTAGAAGATGTCTTTGGGGATCCGGCCATCGTCCATTCGACGCACATGGCCCAGCCATCTAAGGCGACGCTGACGAAGGAAAGTGACCGGGAAGCTTGGCTTGAATCAGCACCTCGTTGTTTGTCATGATCACTCCATGTAATCCCGAGTATGCGATGGAAGCAGCGCATGTGAAAGGCACTTAGCCTCTTCTCCTGCGAGGAGTACAGAGTCCAGGTTTCGCTGGCGTACAAGAGAGCACTTAGCACGCAGGCACGATACACAGCGATCTTGGTATTTATTGTCAGCATGCTGTTGTTCCAAACTCTATGCGACAACCTGGCCAAGGTTGTGGATGCCTTGGCGATCCTCTTGTTGATCTCTGCTTCCGGTGAAAGGTTGACAGTGATGGTGGAGCCAAGGTATGTGAACTGGCTGACGACCTCTAGTTGATAGTTGTTGATGGTGATACAGGGTGGTTCAGCATCTAAGGCCATTACATTTGTCTTCTTCAGACTGATAGTTACGCTGAACTCGTCGCATGCCTTTGCAAAGCGGTCCATCAGGCTCTGTAGCTCTTCTTCTGGGTGGGTGGCCAGAGCGGCATCATTCACTAACTGTGTATCATATAGAAGGGCAGCACGGTGGGACAGAGGTTAGTACGTGTGCCTCAAAATACGAAGGTCCTTGGTTCGATCCCTGGGCTTCTGTGTGGAGTTTGCATGGGTTCCCTCCATCTACCCTGTCTTCCTCCCACCTCCAAAGACATGCAACTGGGGATAGGTTGATTGGCAACACTAATTCGTCCCTAGTGTGTGAATGTTGTCTATCTGTGTTGGCCCTGTGATGAGGTGGCGATAGGCTGAGACGGACAAGCGATAGAAAATGGATGGGTTATAAAGAACATTCAAATTCAAAATATTGAAATTCAGTGATTTGGTGCAATTGCAAACAACATAAATTGCGCAAAATTAGGCAAATACAACCCTCTACTCAAGACTCTACAACAATTCTTAACAAAAGTGTTGTGCATTTTGCCTGACCAGGTGTCCCTCATTGCTTATAACCTGTCTTATGTACAGTATATTCCCTAGTCCTTCAGTCTCGTTCCAAGTTTGTTGCCATTCAGTCACGTCCTAGCTTTGTCAGAGTTTATATTGTTATTATTATTACTGAACCTTGCCTCACGTCTCTGTTATCTCTGCCATTGTCTGGACTCTCTTCCTGTATATCGACCTTTGCTTGGATTAAACCCACCTGTATCTGCTCTACCAACTCTGCGTTTGAGTCCTCCTTCCATCGCCGAGCCTTGAGAGAACAAACCAGGACCGAGGGGAGTTGACCTCACTTTGTCAAGCGCTCCGTAATCAAGGTCCACGACTGGGGCAGCAAGATGACCAGCTTTCTGCTTTAAGCAGCGGCCTTCAAAGTATGACGGAGCGGCGAAGTTCCACGACAGACAACGTGAGTGTTCAGCTCTGCGACCTTGACAGCGACCTTTCATCCCGCTGGCAACCGCAATGGCCGCCTGTTCACAGCTCCCACGACCAGAGTGGTTCTACTATAAATCTGGTAATGTACAGTCTTTTCTGCCTGAATGAGAGTTGCATTTTGAGCTCCAAGCCACAGCTTTCCCGACTGACTGCACCCGAGTGGCGTCCGTTACCTCGCACCTGACGAGCTGAGCAGGGGCTTGGGCTACCGCTGTGTGGAATCTGCAGTCTTCCACTTGCACCATTTACATGACGTTCGCCAAGGCAAGTGTTTCAGCGTCAACCACCAGGAAGGGGAGGCGGCACGCTCACTTTTGAAAATACATCATGGCCAGTGTCCAGTTTGTGATTAAGCCATTGGCGTCTGAAAGTGACTGGAACGCTCCGGCATTGCTCAACGTGTTCTCTATGGGATTGGCTGACCATATTAAAGAACAAACGATCACACTTTTTTTAACATGCAATATTTAAATTTCTATTTAACATATATTTAGAGGTTTAGAGTCAACATCTAGAGATATACAGTAGATTTAACATTTAACTTCACTGTTTATTTCTACCCTCAAATGTGAAGATAATGAGCTAAAAGTGAGCTAAATATTTTCTAAAAAGGCTTCATAATATCACATGTTCAGCACATGCAATAAGGCAGGGGTCCCATTGGGACTTGGGTGCTGCATTGGGTTAAACATTTTTTATGTGTGTGTATGCATTTATGTATGTGTATATATATATATATATATATATACACACATACATATATACACACATGTATATATGTGTATACAGTATATATAAATATATATATATATATACTGTATACACACACATATATATATATATATACTGTATACACACATATACATGTGAATGCATATATATGTATGTATGTACACATTCCGAGATCGATAATGTCACGTTATCGATGGGAAAATGCATTTTTAGACTATGATTTGCCTGAGCAGTTAGAAGTAACAAGCGGTAGAAAATGGATTACAAAGGACAAAGATTTTAAATAATAATTATTGAAAGAAAAAAGTTTTTTTTTTTGATTGTTACGTGGGAGTTTCTGTGGGCCGGATTTTGGACGCTGGCGTTTCGCAGTTTGGGGACCCCTGCAATAAGTGCAAACCACAAGGAGAAGTACAACGCAACCAGACGTTGGTTATGGCGGGCCAAATCGGCAAAACATTTTACAAATATTTTAATTATTGGTATGTTTCATTAAATAATCTAAATTGTAATTAGACACACATGTGTTTTTAAATGTCATTAATTTTAGTAACTTAATTGATTTAATTATTTCACAATGTAATTCATTATTGATTTGTTTATATTAATTTAATTATTCAATTAATTAATAACATTCAAGTATACAGTTAAATAGTTATTTGTCCCATTTGGCCCTCCATATTTAGCATGTCACCATTTTGATTGGCAAAACTAAAAATTGGCCTTAGTGTGTGAGTGTGAATGTTGTCTAACTGTGTTGGCCCTGTGATGACGTGGCGACATGTCCAAGGTGTACACCGCCTTCCGCCCGAATGCAGCTGAGGTAGGATCCAGCAACCCCCCGCGACCCCAAAAAGGACAAGCGGTAGAAAATTAATGGATGGATGGATATATTATTTTCCTAAAACTATGCAAATGTTGAGATCCTAGTGAGACACTTCGGTGCAGGAGTCACCAATGCAGTGCCCGCGGGCACCAGGTAGCCCGTAAGGACCAGATGAGTAGCCCACTGGCCTGTTCTAAAAATAGCTCAAATAGCAGCACTTACCAGTGAGCTGCCACTATTTTTAAAATTGTATTTATTTACTAGCAAGCTGGTCTCAGTTTGCTCGACATTTTTAATTCTAAGAGAGACAAAACTCAAATAGAATTTGAAAATATTTTAAAGACTTTGTCTTCTCTTGTTTAAATAAATTCATTTATTTTTTTACTTTGCCTCTTATAACTTTCAGAAAGACAATTTTAGAGAAAAAATACAACCTAAAAATTATTTTAGGATTTTTAAACACATATACCTTCTTACCTTTTAAATTCCTTCCTCTTCCTTCCTGACAATTTAAATCAATGTTCAAGTAATTTTTTTTTATTTTTTATAATAAAGAATAATAAATTCATTTTAATTTAATTTTTCATTTCAGCTTCTGTTTTTTCGACGAAAAATATTTGTGAAATATTTCTTCAAACTTATTAAAATTCAAAAACATTATTCTGGCAAATCTCGAAAATCTGTAGAATCAAATTTAAATCTTATTTCAACGTCTTTTGAATTCCTTATATTGTTTTACGAGTCACTCACTCAAAGGAATCGGGCACGCACGTTACTCATTACAAGGCATATGTGCAGAACTCGCGTATTCAGAGCAAGTTTTTGTATACCCTGCCGAGTTTTGGACGACTCGTTCATGACTCGCCCCTCCCAACACCGCCTGTGGACCAGGAAATACACGACTGAAAGCAAGTCTCTCTTCACGCCTTATACACCGTTAGACTGATGAAAGTCATTCGTAGATATGTCCTCAAATTCTTTGAATACTGTCCTGGTGTTCTTGATACTCAGTGGAAACCGAGGTAAATGAGTTGTTTTTGTACTGTAACATATATTTCTTATCAGCCGATGGATCAGAACTCTGTGGTTTCGATTTCACTTGCGCACAAAGGTGGCGAATGTATTAAGATTAGCCAATTTCTACAAAATATTGTAACCGATTGTACATTTATGACGACGTACCCCAGTTTTCAAACCATGCAAAACGTAACACATAAGCTATACATGGAAGTCAGTGGTTCTTAACCTTGTTGGACGTACCAAACCCAATTAGTTTCATATGCGCATTCATCGAACCCTTCTTAGTGGAGAAAAAAAATAAAAAAATCAAGACAAAGTTATGTGTTTTTGGTAACACTTTATTATGGAGAACATATTCTAAGTAACAAAGCCTTAATTTAGAGGTTTTTGGACACTAGGGTAACATATTCTAAGTAACAAAGACATGATTTAGAGTTATTTGGTTAGGGTTAGCGCATGGGTGTCAAACTCTGGCCCGCGGGCAGAATTTGGCCCGCCGTGTAATTTAATTTGGCCCTTGAGGCAATATCAAATTAACATTAGAGCTGGCCCGCCGTTATTACACAGCAGGGGTGCCGCTGTAACACCGCAATTTCTCACACTTGCCAATCCTCCCGAAGTTCAGTGCCCCTCCCGGAAATCTCCCGGGGCAAGCATTCTGCCGATTTCCACCCGGACAATAATATTGAGGGCGTGCCTTAAAGGCACTGCCTTTAGCATTCTCTATAACATGTCGTAACTTCCGCATTTCCTCCATACAAACAGCGCGTAGGCCCACTCACGTAATATATGCAGCTATTAGACACACATAAGTGAATGCAAAGCATACTTGGTCAACAGCCGTACTGGTCACACTGAGGGTGGCCATATAAACAACTTTAACACTGTTACAAATATGCGCCACACTGTGAACTCACACCAAACAAGAATGACAAACACATTTAGGGAGAACATCTGCACTGTAACATAACATAAACATAACAGAACAAATACCCAGAACCCCTTGCAGCACTAACTCTTTCGGGACGCTACAATATATTTTGATATTTACCTCAGAAGGCTGCAAATAGAAAAGAGGCATTAAATTTGTATTAAAATTTTATTTGATATGCCATTGATATTTTTCAATTATTATTATTATTATTTGAAACTCGATTTTGAATGTCACTATAAAGCTATATAAGCCTTGCCTGTTCAATGTTCAATGCAAAACCTGTTTGGGTCCCTATTAAAAGGTTCATTTGTTCAACCTTGGCCCGCGGTTTTGTTCAGTTTTAAATTTTGGCCCACTCTGTATTTGAGTTTGACACTTCTGGGTTAGAGGGTAAGGGTTATAATGAGGCCATGCCGAATAATGCATTAATAAGTACTTAATGGTGACTGGTTAAGGGCCAATATGTTACTAATTTGCATGTTAATAAGCCACTAATTAATGGTGAATATGTTCCCATACTAACGTGTTACCATGTTTTTCTACTGGTGCACAAAATGAACCGTGAATGAACATCACCTTGTTCAAAGAACAAAACCGACACAGTGCATAAACTCACAACCTATTACACACCTGCAGATCAGTGTGACTTCTGCTGTTGCCGTATCCGTAATACCCTAATAGGGAGAAGTTTTTATTGACACGATGAATCGGGTGTGTTTTGACCTCCGCCGAACCCCAAGGGTTCGATCGAACCCAGGTTAAGAACCACTGATGTAAGTGAATACAATGTCTTTAGCATAATGTAATCCTAATATACCTTGTCCAGTGGGTCTGGCGGTGCTCAACGCTCCAAGAAATGTCCGTCTAACTTCCATGAACATGAATTTGGTGCTGAGATGGGATTCACCTGAGAATAATACAAGTGGCATTCTGTACACCACTGAGTACAAGTAAGTCTCTTCTATTTAAGCACACAGCATCACACCATAACAACATTGTAAGACGTGCATTTTATATAGTCTCAGTATGTCAGACTTCAAGGGCAGCACGGTGCGAGAGGGGTTAGTGCATCTGCCTCACAATACGAAGGTTCTGAGTAGTCCTGGGTTCAATCCCAGGCTTGGGATCTTTCTGTGTAGAGTTTGCATGTTCTCCCCGTGACTTCGTGGGTTCCCTCCGAGTACTCCGGCTTCCTCCCACCTCCAAAGACATGCACCTGGGGATAGATTGATTGGCAACACTAAATTGGCCCTAGTGTGTGAATGTTGTAGAAATGATTAGAAACTGAAGACTGCCATGACATTATGTTCTTTACAAGTGTATGTAAACTTTTCACCACGACTTTATATATCTAAATATGTATGTGTTGATATCTGTATATATATACTGTGTTTATATGTGTATACATAGATACATCTATATTTACATGTGTATATATATAATATGTAGATACGTATAAATATGTTAACAAAATACATTTTTGCGCACAACATTGTTAAATTTGTGTGTCAAAAGGGTCAAAAACAAATTAAACAGGACCATGTAGTAAACTTCCTACCAGAACTCTTGAATCAGGAGAGAAAATCCAACTGGTTGGGCTCAAACATTAGTTACTACATGACAATATGACATAAAACTAAACGTAATAGTTTACTTTTATAGTGCTTTTATACACACTCCAAGGACTTAAAGTGTTGATGTTTTCCCCACAGGACCTCTGTCGCAATGTACCATGTGGGTTGTGTCAACATTTCAACCCTTGAATGTGACTTCAGCAGCCTTAACACCCCCCTCAGTTTGTATGGAAGGTATACAGGCAGAGTGTGCGCACGGCGAGGGATGGAAGTCTCTCCTTGGGTGGAAAGTAACAATATTACCATGGACAATGATTGTAAGTCAATTTTATTATTGTGTCTTTAGTTCAAAGTTAAACATATCCAATTAAAAAATGCTCTACGTAATCTTTAAAATGAGACAGTGCCTTAAAAACAAATGTTTTACTCTTACACTAGTTTCCTCTCGTCTAAATGTTATGTTTCAGATGATTTAGACAAATAGAAAGGACGCAATCATAAACAATGCAAATAATTTGTAAATCTTATACTGTATATTAGTGTTATACATTTTAATAACCAAAGTTTATTGAGTCTTTAAGGAGTTACTTTACCTCTCTCCCTTAAACCAAATGGCTGCCTTTGCAAATCTTGTTGATACAAAATAATGACGGTAAAATAATGGCCATAACCCATATTATTCTTCATCATCCATACATCCAGCTAGTTGTCAATAATGTCTCCACCCCTTGTGTTTTGCTTTATATGTGTAACGTATTGTAAAAAATGTTTTGGATTGTAACATTTACCAATGAGAAAAAATAAATACCATACTTTTTTGGGCTATAGAGCGTATTTAAGCCGCGCCTACCAAATTTTAGAAGAAATAAATATTTTTACATATATTAGTCGCAGATACTGTATATACCGGTATGAAATATTTTACAAAAGTTTATTTGCATACCTTAATTGTTTCCAAAAGGGGCCTGTCTCACGCTAGTATAATGGGAAGTCATCATCATTGGCCCATGAGATGCGGACGTCAGCCCTGCAATCACCTAAACACTCTCAATAACTCCACGGTGACGTTTTGGTGAATTGAAGAAACTGAATCAATACAAAAATAGATTTATTGTAAGTTAATAATACCGAGACAGACACTTGTAAACGTGTTAGATCATGGCCCGCCGTGTACTTTCATTTGACCCTAGAGGCAATATCAAATTAACATTAGAGCTGGCCCGCCTGTATTATACAGTGGCGGTGCCGCTGTAACACTGCATTCACCGCTAATACTCATAATTGCCAACCCTCCTGATTTTCCCGGGAGACTCCTGAAGTTCATAGCCCCTCCCGAAGATCTCCCGGGGCAACCATTCTCCCGGATTTATCCTCTGACAACAATATTGGGGGAGTGTTTTAAAGGCACTGCCTTTAGCATCCTGTACAACCTGTCCTCCATACAGACAGCGTGCCGGCACAGTGTCATAATATATGCGGTTTCAAAACACACACACAAGTGAATGCAAGCCTTACTTGATCAACAGCCATACAGGTCATACTGAGGGTGGCCGTATTAACAACTTTAACACTGTTATAAATATGCGCCACATTGTGAATCCACACCAAACAAAAATGACAAACACATTTCGGAAGAACATCCGCACCGTAATACAACATAAACACAACAGAACAAATAGCCAGAACCCTTTGCAGCACTAACTCTTCTGGGACGCTAAAAACACCACCAACTCCATTGTGAAATTTGCTGACGACACAGCTGTGGTGGGCCTGATCTCCAGAAACGATGAGACGGCCTACCTGAGTGAAGTGAAGAACCTGGCACGATGGTGTCAAGGAGAACCACCTCGCCCTGAACGTCAGCAAGACCAAGGAGATCATAGTGGATTTTAGGAGACGGGAGGCAAGGAACTACAGTCCCCTTAGCATAGAAGGGATGCCGGTCGAGAGAGTGACCATCTTCAAATACCTTGGAGTGACAATAACAGAAGACCTGTCCTGGACCGCACACACAGACAAAGTGGTGAAAAAGGCACGACAGCGTCTGCACTTCCTCAGGAGACTGAGGAAGTTTAAGCTAAACCACAAGATCCTCAGAAACTTCTACTCATGCACAACAGGGAGTGTTATGACTGGAAACATCACCTCCTGGTATGGAAATAGCACCGCACACGACCACAACAGAATGCAGAGTGACCAGATCAGCCGAGCGCACCATCGGAGGTGTACTCCCAACCATCTGCAACATCTACACCAGGCGGTGTAGATCCAAGGCCAAGAGGATTGTGAGGGACTCTAGCCACCGAAGCAACTGCCTCTTCTCACTGCTGCAGTCAGGCAAGCGCTACCAGAGTTTCAAGGCCAACACGGAGAGACTCAGGAGGAACTTTTATCCCCAAGCCATCAGACTGCTCAACTGCACCGCTGATTAACACTCATTACAATTGCACAAAACCGCACGCACAAGCAACGTTCCCTCTAAGGTGCGCGCCTGCGCAATTGCGCACTGCTCACGCGTCCTCTGCGCACAGCAAATTAATGCCGCGCAGAAAATAAAAAAATCCCATCTGAACTTTAAACAAAATAAACACATTACAATTTATTCTGTATGATTTTGCAATGCAACTCTATGATTGACAAGTGACAACAAGAGTGGCCCAATAAATAAAACAATCTTTGTCAACACAGTTCAATTATCATCTTACGGACAGGAATACCATCAATCACTTTATTGAGCAAAACTGTTTGTAACCACACCAAAAACATGAGTAAAAAAAAATGTATTTATAAAAACTGGTTATTTTCTGCCATACAAACCAGGCTTAAACCAACTTTGTCATCCGTCGTTTCAACAGAAGCCGCTCGCTCTCTCACCTGCACCAACATAAGCACTCATGGCACTTAGCCAGCGTTGAGTTTATGGCCACACAAAAAGTCGGACAACCCCAACGCCACACAATGTGTAAATGCCAGGTTGTAACACTCAGACTCCTCAATCAAATGTGTGCTTATTTTACTGCCATTTATTAAGAATGTTAATCTAAGGATATTATTCATGAAATATTGTCACTACATTTCATAAATGCTAATAAAAATATGTATTTTACGGACAGAAAGTTACAGGAACTAAATGTAATCTCTGGAAGGGGTAACATTTCTTTTAAACGCAGGACCCGCAGCCAGACATACAATACTAGCACATAGTTCATGAAAAACATGTTTTTTTGTTATTGTCATTGTAAGAGGGCAAAATCACTACCGTATATCAGAAAATGATTTTAATAAAAAGCAACAGCGCCCCCTCTTGTAAAAACAAGAGTATAAAGAAGTCATACTGTTCCATTACCTTTGTTCATACTACTGTCACTACTCAACTGCCAAATAACTGTCGACACCTTCATATTTGTTCCTTCCTATACTGTATATACTGTTACACTATTTGATCTTGCACTGGTACTGTATTTGACTACTGTTCTTCTACTTGTACTGATACTTCTACCATAACGTCTGTGACTTATTGTGCAACTTAACTGTCTTGTAATTAATGTACATCAGAGCTATTCAATTGTTGTATTTTTTTGTATTTAGTGTATTAGATTCTGCAACTAGTGTTTCGAACCCACTGTATGCAATATCTGAAGAGCATGGAAAAAAGCATTTCACTGCGGCATAGCTCGGTTGGTAGAGTGACCGTGCCAGCAACTCGAGGGTTGCAGGTTCGATTCCCGCTTACACCATCCTAGTCACTGCCGTTGTGTCCTTGGGCAAGACACTTTACCCACCTGCTCCCAGTGCCACCCACACTGGTTTAAATGTAACTTAGATATTTGGTTTCACTATGTAAAGCGCTTTGAGTCACTCGAGAAAAGCGCTATATAAATTTAATTCACTTCACTTCACTGTGGTGTAGTCTGCATGTGACAAATAAAACTTGAACCTTGAACCTACAATATAAACCACCCCTGCCCCCCCATCCCCGCTCACCTCATTATTTGATTTTCAAATTTATTAGTCTGTGGAAAAAATGTAATGTTGCTATTTACCTCAGAAGGCTGCAAATAGAAAAGAGGCATTCAATTTTTTTTTTATTAATAATTAATTTTATTATTAATTTAATTTAATTTACCATTGGTGTTTTTTCGTTTATTTTTTGAAAGGAGATTTTGCACTATTAAGTTATATAAGCGTTGCTTGTTCCATTTTCAGTGTTAAAGAAAATCAGCACGATTATTAACATTTTATTCATGTAGTTTCTCTTGCTACTTCAAGGCTTCAATGTTTGATTCATTCATTATTGTTATTTTATTTTTGAATGTATTATTAGCCTGTTGATATTTACCTCAGAAGGCTGCAAATAGAAAAGAGGCATTCCATTTTTATTAAAATGTTATTTGATATGCCATTGATATTTTTTATTATTGTTTTTATTATTATTTGAAACTAAATTTTGCATGTCACTATAAAGTTATATAAGCCTTGCTTGTTCAATATTCAACGCAAAACTCTTTTGGGTCCCTATTAAAAGGTTAATTTGTTCAACCTTGGCCCGCGGCTTTGTTCAGTTTTAAATTTTGGCCCACTCTTTATTTGAGTTTGACACCCTGTGTTAGATAATGCTAACAACGTTAGCTTGATTACATTACAATAGCATGTACAAATATGCATGAAAGCACTCCTGCAGAAATCACACATGGGACGGTCAAGTACATTTTTTATTATACTGTAAAAATGACAGACGTTGCTTAGAGTGATGAATGAAGAATCCTTTAGCGCAGAAACACTATAGGCGAATAGTGAACAAAAATGGGATAAACTTCCAGTTCAAGGCATGAAACAGGAAGTACATGTTCAACCCGCAGCACCTGCAGTGAGGAATCTTGTCCAAAAGATGGAGCCGTAGCACAAACAATAACACACCTTTTAGGTGTCTGTCTGTGTTCTATTAAAACTATTTGTTGAATAAAAAACTTTATGGCCGTTAGCAAAGAAAAATCAATGAATTAGCCGCACCGTTTTGTAAGCCGCAAGGTTCAAATCGTAGGAAAAAAGTAGCGGTTTATAGTCTGGAATATATGTTATAAGTGAAAAAGTGCTTAAAAGAGTAGCTTCCCCCACTAGGCTACGTTCACGGTGTATGGTGGGATTTCCAAATAAAATTTTTTGTTGTGAAATCCCATCTTTTTATGTATTTGTTTACATTACAAAAAAATGTGATGTCTAATGTGGATGCAATCTGCCCCGCATGCAACCACAACGTTGCACACGCTACAGTGTTTACAAAAGTAAACATGGCTCCAATTCAAGTA
The DNA here is from genome assembly GCF_033978795.1 of Nerophis ophidion. NCBI lineage: Eukaryota > Metazoa > Chordata > Actinopteri > Syngnathiformes > Syngnathidae > Nerophis > Nerophis ophidion. The sequence continues at coordinate 20,500,643 of NC_084623.1, forward strand.
GGTCTCAGTTCTGGCGCATTTGTGGAAAATGCAAGGATTTTACGCACTCAAAAGTCAACATTTTCTGAACAAAATTAATTTGTGTGGAAGATTAGGAAGGAAGAGGGAAGCATTTTGCCTCTTGCAGTTTGTTGAACGTGGGCAAGCAAATGGTGGAACATTGACATGCGTTCCTAAAACATATTATTTTTGCCTGTTTTTGTGCTTATTTGGCAAGTAATTATTTAGCAAAAGTCTATTTTGGCAAAGGATAATGACAGATTACTTTTTGATGACATATTGGTCGGATGAACGTGACAGAGGCTTTCAGGATGAGTCGCATTTGCTAATTATCTAATTTATCTCCACATAGGAAAGAGACCTGGGTTGGATTTGAAAAAAATGGAATTGCACTGTACACTGACCTGCAGTGTGAATGTAACCTAAGTAGGTGGTATTTGCAAAGAAGTCAATCAGGTCTACACTATTTGAGACACCTTATCATTGTCATTTTCATTTGTGTCGTATGACAATAAAGTTCCTTGAATTCTTGAAAATCCTAATTACATATTTTATTTTTTTCTTCAGCCATAATTGGGTCACCCAATGTCCTGCTCTTTTCCAATGGGGCTACAATTGAAATTGCCATTAAAGATCCAGCGTTTGCAGTCTCAGAACTCAGGGACGTCTACAGCAGTGCTACTTACAACATCACTTACTGGAAAGATGGCCAGAACGAAAAGGTGAGGTAATTCTGCTTAGAATTGTGACTCATTGATGAAGTGTGTTTTATAGACAAAAACACACTTCATTTTAATTCCAGTAATGCTGAAAATATATAAGTATCAGCTTTAATAATACATGGCTTTTTTTAAAGGATAAATACAAATAGTTGCTTGCAAAAGACACTGACCAGAGCCGTGCTAAATGCTAACTGTGCTGTAAAATATTTGACTTTTTAAAAATGGAGAAACGGTGCTGGTGAAACTGTTGCCACAGTTGCTCGCGGCGCAATACTTTTAGGTGAGTTTATAAACGCTGATGCCAGCAACCCTACTATAGTTTCTACAACAACAAAGCAGACAACTTTGGACGTTTCTGCATGAAGTCTTTAGAGCTGAGATACTGTGAGCACTAAAATTCAAGAGGAACAAGCCGTCTTTTCGCCACCATGTTACTTATCAGTTAAATTGCAGAGAAATGTAAATGTGAAAATTGTAATATCATGCAAAAGTTCATCCATGTCAGCAATTTAACTACACACAACTTATCGTGATATAAATGAATTACAAGCGAAGTGAAGTATGTATTTCTTACAATTTTGACATCAATGGAAGAACCCAAAATTTCCGGAAATTTTTTTCTGGAGGTTTTTTATAAACTGTGAGCCATAACCATCTAAAATAAGGCTGGAAATATATTGAGTTGAATGTTATGAGCCTATGTCAGAGATATTCAACTAAATTGTTTTGGGGACTGCCTTTGCAAAACTCCTTTTACTGTTAGTCTTATATTCCGGAGAACCTCTACAGTAGACAATTGATTTTGTTTTTCTTTACTTTGTCGGATTTTCAGGAGTGCTCTGCTGTTTTTAAGCGAGTCAAATATCGTCTCTGTGAGTTAGTATCTCTATGAGATAATATATCTACTGACTGCAACTTGGATTAACAAGCTACATCAACAACTTGGTTACATTAATCCTATTAATATAAAAAAAGTGTAACTGCCAACAAGGAAAATAATTAAAGGGGTGCCTGCAGAGTGGAAAGACGAGTTGCCTGTATATTGAAGCTGTTATCACATATATCTGATTTATGACACCGAAAGACTTACAAAATTTGCGAGTAAATGGATATGATCAAAATACTATCAATCTCATGGAAATTCCTGAGCCATTTTGAGTGATAACGAGGAAGCCACTCACGTGATCGCATGACAGAGAGGTAGGAACCGCAGATCCCTTTCCCACCAACCACAATGCAAATCATGCAGTGTTGTGAGAGCCAACAAGGATTATCTTGGGAAACATTATGATCTAGAACCTAATATTTTTAATCTTAATTGATGACGACTAATAGGATGTTCATATCTTCCCATTGAGATTAATGATTAATCTTGACCCACACGAAGGGTTAACAAGGAAAAGTCTCCCTGCAGACACAGTCTTCGATTGTGTGTGTATGAATTGAATATCACAGATGAAAACATTCCTAGATTTATGGCTGAATTCTCCTATTATCCAGATGAAAGGCACAATTTATAATCTAGATTAACATTAACGAGTCGAGACGCGATAATGCGGGAGCAGCAGGACATCGCTGCCTGCTCACAGTAACAGCAGCAGAGAGCTAATAAGCTGTCCGTACTGTATCATTAAAAATGTAAAATAATTTGTCTGCTTTATTGCTCGTAATAACAACATCTTTATTATTTGGTTAATATTGGTCACGTTATGAATAAAGAGTATAGTTGGTGGGTTTTGGATTAATTATTTAGAGGGTTTTGTAAGTGAAATAGAGAGCCCCCATTGATTACATTGTTAACAGACTTTTTGTGTATTTATTTATGTGGAACTAAGAAAGCATACAAAATAAAAACTTATGTGTTCATGTCTTACATAAGGATTGTGAATGTTGACTAATGTTGGTGTTTTGACTGATAGAAGCATTTCTCCTATGACGTCAATCTCCGAAAAATAGCTCAAGCTAGTTGTAGCGGAGAATTAAAAATAGTGGACTGAATTTGTGGCATTTTGTGATGTTTAAACGCTGTTTTTACATACAGTACTTTTGCGGATTGTAAATACGATTGGATATGGGTTAATGGATACAATGATACAAAATTCAATATATCAAGTCAACTTGTTTTCCACTCGAGTGGTACTTTTAGAAATGTCTCAGTGATGTATGTCACATATTTGGACCCCAGTTTTTATGCTAGTGTTTTTAAGAATTTGTTGCAAAAATGTTTGTCCCTCAAATTTTGAAAATAATTCAGGGGGCTGGTATTGTGTCACTCCGGGCCGCCAATTGATTAGCCTTGGCCTATGTCATATATTAGTTTCACCTTGTAATTGTTATTGCTGAAATAAACAAACATTTGCACGATTTAAAATTTTTTTTTAGTTTTACCTGTTTCTGTGGTGAGAAAAAGTGTGCCTATGTCTGTGCTTTTGGACTTGTTCTGCACTTTTAAAAATAATCTTTCTGTCATTGGTGTCCCAACAATTTGTCTAGCAAATGATTTACAGTATACGTGAGTTTGGACTAAATATATTGGAACCGAAATATGAAAATATGTATCTAGGTGTGCCTGTATGGGGTTTTCTTTTGTTTTAGAAAGGCACTATCTATTTGACATGTGATCCTAATTCTACATACGATTCAAGGAACTTTTCTGTCATACCAGCACACAAGAGATGGCACGAAATTTTGTAACCAAGATCCCAGATTTAGCACAGTGAATACAACAAGAACAATAGTATGTATTTAATAATGTAGTATTAGTAAATATGGCTCGATCAGGGATTCATGCTGTTTATTCCAATGCCGATACCAATCACATGTATTAATTGTTCTATTTATTTTTTGTGAGTACTATTGACAATTTACAAATATTAACACAACATTTAAACCAGTTCCTTATTCGGTTGTATTACATACAAAAAAGTCCTTAGCACACAATAAAATGAAAGTAAAAACTACAAACCTACTGCTTATTTAAAGTACCAGTAGACTGGAAAAACAACTTGACTTTATATGCTCAATTGTGTGTCATTGTATCCATTAAAACCATTTCGAATCATATTTCAAATCAGCAAAGTATGTGAAAAAAACGTCTAAAGACGGCCATTTTAAATATTACGCTACGAATGTCTTTGGCAATTTCCATAGATTCGAGGTGGATGACATCACAATGGGAACGCTTCTGCATGCTGACAATGACAGCAGATCAGTCATACTGGAAATAAAATTAGACAGAGAAGTGCTCTCCATCATTCACAACCTCTATTAAAGACAGGAACATATTTGTTTTTCTTTTTTTATGAATTCTAGTCGTAAATAAATAACAAGTCTATTTAGCACACAACTTTTATAATGTGTAGCTCATCATCCTTATTTTCAGGCTAAACAATATAAGGTTCTGGATCATCATTTTTCCCCCCAAAAATGTTATTGGCTCTCACAAAATGATTAGTATTGTTGTTGGTGGGAAAAGAATCTTTGGTTCCAACCTCTATGACATGGATAACATCTATTTAGTCGCAAACTTTGTCTTTTGTTGGTATAGATCAGGTATACTGTATATAATAATAGCTTCAATATAGAGGCAATTTGTTTTTCGATTCTATCCATCCATCCATCCATTTTCTATCGCTTATTCTCCTTTGGGGTCGCGGGGGGCGCTGGTGCCTATCTCAGCTACAATCGGGCGGAAAGGCGGCGTACACCCTGGACAAGTCGCCACCTACTGGTACTTTAAATCAGTGGTCACAGACACGTGGCCCGCGGGCCAATTGCGGCCCACAAGACGTTATTTTGCGGCCCCTACCTTAATATGAAAGTTCAATTTTAGTGCGACCCGCAAGTTTTATATGAATGCCGTTTGATAGCGTTGTGTGCGGAGCAGAAGGAATCTACCAATCACGGTGTGGTATGTGGCACTCGGGGGCCGAACATTGACGTGACTTGCGTGATGTAAGCAGAGAAACGTTTTGCCGCTTATCCACTAGACCTGCACGCGCCCTTCCTCCCTTCCTCCCTCCCTCGCTTGCCTGCCTGCTCGCTCTCTCTCTCTATGTCACTGTGTGTGTGTCTCTCTCACTCCCTCCCCCGGCACCGCTGTAAGCAGTCCGGACCGGGGAGACGAGCGGTCCGATAGCTTCCGAAGCACTCCGCTGAAGGACTGAGCGACAATACAAAACTGTGGTGCATTGGACCCCAGCGCTGATACTCCGACAGAGAGTCGCCGTGCGATTCGGACGTGTAACATGTTAGTCGTGATGTTAGCCCGTTTGGGGCTAATTGTGCTACCATAACTGTAAACTCCGCCCCCTCCCGTTGGCTCCAGACAGAGACGATTTTTGTTATTTGGGTCCAAAATGGCTCTTTCAACGTTCTGGGTTGCCTACAACTGCGTTAGTGGAAAAGCGGCAAATGAGTAAAAGCGACAGAAACGTTGCCATGGAGACGAGGGTTTTCTTACGTGCCTGGCTGCAGTCTCACGGCGACACCTGTCCGTCAGTAATAACAGTCCCCGATAACCTGGACCAATTCAAACCGTTATTTTATTTTTTATTGTTTAATTTGCATTGCCTCACATTACTAATTTCTCGTTTTGTTCATTTATATTTTGATTTTATTTTGTGTTAAAAATAAAAATAAAGACATTTAAAAATATATATTTTTTAAATCTTTTCTTGCGGTCCAGCCTCACCCAAACTCTGCCTCCAGTGGCCACCAGGTAAATTGAGTCTGGGACCCCTGCTTTAAATGATCTGTTTTTTGCCCTCAAAGTACTCTTGTGTACAGGGAAGTGTTTTCAGAATTTGCAAACATTAACAAAAAGACCTAAAAATGATTTTAAGAAAATTAAAAATTTCGACCATGTCACTGTAGTCCATATTCTGATACTATCTTTGGTGTCGACACCACTAATTTTCAGATCGGTCTGCCCTCCTTATGTGTCATACACTTCTGGCTGAACCAATGCAGACACAAACAGTTACCAGCTGTTGTATTATCCTCTCTCCAGCCATATTACACTTCTGGCTGAACCAATGCAGACACAAACAGTTACCAGCTGTTGTATTATCCTCTCTCCAGCCATAAACAATCTACTTGTAATTTCCTGATGATATCTGCTCACTTTCTACTGTAAGTTGCATCCCTCTTAAATTTTACTATGCACTTATTTCTTCTGATGTTTCAAGATATCTTAGCTGTTAGCTAGCTTAGCTAGCATGCTTGCCCCTGCTTGCTCTCAATGTGTAAAATGTTTAGCACCGTCCTAAAACTTGATATTAATGATACTTGATTTGCTGTAATTGAGGTATTTATTGTTAACTTAGCAGAGTGTATCCACACTGTGTATAGTTATATACAAGTAACTGCGAGCTAGTCAACCGGAAAAATAAAAATAAATACACTGTCAGCCAGAAGAAATTGTCGCTTGTGATCGCCATTAAAAGGCATCAATTTGCAATGGCAATCGCATACATTTTCATGAAAATCGACCCAAGTATTAGTGTTATGATAATTTTGTTTCGGTGCTCCCACTGAGATTAAATCATTTATTTTGGTCATAGAAATTCAGTAAATTGTTTTGGACAAGTCTTGGAAAGTCATTGATTAAAGTGTTCGAACCCTGTAAATACCAGATCCAAAGTATTAATTTGTAAAGAGCATCATGTTCTCTCGTTTTAAAATTCAGCTTGAAATCCAGCTTCGTATTTGTTAGAGCAAACGCTATGATGATGATATCAACAGGAGATACTATAGAAATCTGGGTTCAAAAGTCACACAGTATCTCTGAAATATTTATCTTTGTCAGGTTTGGATTTACAACCAGTTGTTTTACCATTTAAAAATTACAATACAAGATTACATTTTAAAGACTAAAGAATATTCTATTTTGTCATCAGCTAAAAATGTCTGCTTATAAATTCCCTCTTTTTTTTCCCCTTCCCCTATATTGGCTTTATCATCAGCAGTAGATTTAACCAACTCCACACTTCTTTGCTTCTCACAGGCAATAAGTATAATCAATGTACTGCAAAACAGAGTGGTTTTGAACAAACTGGACCCCAGCACGAAGTATTGTGTTAAAGTCCAAATCAATGCAGAGGGGAACTCCAAGGTCAGCAAACCAAGCAGTACTGTTTGTGAGAGCACCACCACTGGTTAGTGTCTTTCTTTCTGCATATACTGTCTATGAAGTTCTTTATTGTTTGTTTTTTATATATGTCTAACTATGGCAGTGCTTTTCAAGTAGTGGGTCGTAAATGTCAGAGAGCTGAGTTTTCAAAACTTCTTGTCCATTGTCTCCATCTCAAAAATATGTTAGTTGAATTCAACTATAGGGTTAAGGTGGCCAGAGTATTTTATTTTGCAAATCTTATAACCGCCAATTAAAGAAATCCAAGGGTCGTTTTCGATACCATAAATTACATTACTGTTGCACAACTACCAGTTCCACCTTTGTCTTCTGATAAGGACTGCAGTGATTTTTTTTAAAGTTTTTGCCAGTTGCCAATGACGAGGCCAATTCAATACCACAATCCATCTATTCCCTACTTACTCCACCCTAACAGACATTTTTTCATTAGTTCTCACCCGTTGCCTTAGAAGACTTAGCAAATCTTGTGCATTCCATCAAGATTTCTTCTAGTCCATTAGACATCCTGCTCACAACTGTTAATTTTAGCACTAGTGGTATATTCCTGCTCTTCATAATCAATTGCTCACTGGTTTCCATTTGTGTTCCATCCAACTTCAAGCAGGCAGTTATTTAGCCTCTTCTCATAAAGCCAAACCTTGACCCCTCTATTCTTAGCAACTATTGGCCCATCTTCAAGCTGTCCTTTCTGTCTAAAATGTATTACAAAAATTGTGGAAAAACCAGTTAGTCTCAGTTTTAAATCAACACAATATCTTTGATAAATTTCAGTGCAGTTATCGTCAGTTACATTTCACAGAAACTGCTCTACTGCGGGTCTCCAATGACATCATGATCAATACTGGTTCTGCTCAATGTCAGTGCAGTGTTTGACACTGTTGACCATCAAAATCCTTGTGGACCGGCTGAAGAACTGGGTGGGCTTTTCAGGGAAAGCCCTCCAATGGTTCAAATCATATTTGGTTGATAGATCTTTATCTATGGCTGTTGGCCCTCATAAGTCAGTGTCTGTCCCCCTCTCTTGCGGGGTGACCCATGGTTCAGTTTCTGGGCCTATCCTTTTTACCCTGTACATCAGTGGTCCCCAACCACCAGAATAATTTTTTATTCATTTTTATTAAAAAAAAAAAAAAAATTAAAATTTTTATTTTTTATTTTTTATGAAATCTACATAAAAAACACAATATACACTTACAATTAGTGCACCAACCACAAAAACCTCACTTTTTCACTTTTTCATTACAAAAACGTCCCTTTTTTATGACAAAGAAAAAAAAAAAAAAGAAAAAAAAATTGATTCTCCCCCCTGCCCCCAGCCCACAATTTATCTGGGGGACACTGGATGCTAGTGTGTTAATTTGAGTGTGAATGTTGTCTGTCTATCTGTGTTGGCCCTGCGATGAGGTGGCGACTTGTCCAGGGTGTACCCGCCTTCCGCCCGATTGTAGCTGAGATAGGCGCCAGCGACCCCAAAAAGGGAATAAGCGGTAGAAAATGGATGGGATGGACACTGGATGCAAAAACTGGGTGAGGCTGGGCCGCAAGAAAAGTTTTCTTAAAAAATCTAACATGCACTTTTTAATGATTTCACCTTCTTTGAATGGCTTTCTGGCCCTAGCAACAAACTTGTTGACTCTCGCGATTCTTCCAGGAAATACCCGACTATCAGTGCCCCTTCCGCCATTCTCCCGGGGCAATCATTCTCCCGGTTTTCACCAGGACAACAATAGTAAGGGCGTGACGTGATGGCAATACCTTTAGAGATCTCTACAAACTGCCGTCTCGTCCGCCTTTCCACCACACAAGAAGAGTGCATACCCAGTCGCAAATTGTATGAGGTTTCTCCAGACTCACGGAAGCGACTGCAAGACATACTTATTCAACAGCCATACAGGTCACACTGAGGGTGGTTGTATAAACAACTTTATCACTGTTACAAATATGCGCCACACTGTGAACAAACAAGATTGACAAACAAATTTTGGGAGAACATCCAAAACACAACATAAACACAAATACCCAGAATCCAATGCAGCCCTAACTCTTCCGGGCTACAATAGGGGGCATGGGTTGGGGGTGGCGGGGTGTATATTGTAGCCCGGAAGAGTCAGGGCTGCATGAGATTCTGGGTATTTGTTCTGTTGTGTTTATGTTGTGTTACGATGCGGATGTTCTACCAAAATGTGTTTGTCATTCTTGTTTGGTGTGGCTTCACAGTGTGGCACATATTTTTAACAGTGTTAAAGTTGTTTATACAGCCACCCTCAGTGTGACCTGTGTGGCTGTTGACCAACTATGTCTTGCAGTCTCTTACTGCGTCTACTATTGACTGTAACATGTGGTTGGGCTGGCACCTGTTTGTGCAGTTTGAAGAGGATGCTTAAGGCAGAGCCTCCACGATGCCCTCTTAATATTGTTGTTTAGGTGAAATTTGAGAGAATGATTATCCCTTGAGGGGCACTTATATGGGAGCCTCCTGGAAAAATCGAGGGTATAAAAGTATGAAGCTGTAAAGCGCTATTCATGTAAAACTCGCGGGCCGCACCAACATTAAATTTTCACATTTAGGTGTGGCCCGCAAAATAACGTCTCGCGGGCCGCTGTTCTAAACAAACCTGGATTAATGAGAACATCGATAGACATGTACAAAGTTATGTTATCCATTTCACCAGACAATGTTTATTAATGACGTCAATGCATGTAGCATTGTCTCCCTCTACACACACTTACATACTGTGCAGTACTGTTTGGCAAACATTGCATTAGAGACCGTGCACATTAACGGGGACTTCACATATAAGAGTGAAAAATACGGAGAACGAGCTGTTATTGGAATTTTCCATACCCATCCATCCATCCATTTTCTACCGCTTATTCCCTTTTGGGGTCGCGGGGGGCGCTGGCGCCTATTTCATCGATTATTATCTCTGTGTTTTCAGGCTTCTCTGTGAAGTCACAGTTTTATGTATATACAGTACTAGCTCAAATTTAATATCAGTACGTGTACATGTACTAAAATATTCTTGACTGCCAAAATTGATTTTGTCCATTTTTCACACGTCACAAATCCCTGTTTACTTGTGTGTTTACCTATTCTAATTTGTTAGATGGCCAAACCAAGTGTTTCAGCTGGTTTAGATGTGTGGGTAGGAGAACAGAATGCTACTAAATACAGTACTTATTGGTAGAAGCTGGCCAGTCAAATGGATAACATTGTCATGATCCCACATGACAATTTGGACATTATTATTAGTTTCTTGTATTTTGCATTATTTCCTGCCCAGAACTTTTGGTTTTGTTTGTTCCTGTTTGCCTTTGTTTCTTAGCCACCTTACTTCAGTCTTGAGCACCTGTAACTACGGGGCTCCCTAGTCACTAATCAGTAGGCTTTTTTTTGTCCAGAGGAGGGTGTTGAATCATTTGTTTTTGTGTCTTCAACCATTCACATGCGGCCTTCACCGGTTGTTTTATTGTGAACTTCCCTACTACACTACTTTTATGTTTTGCCCCAATAAAAATTTTTTTTAACTGCTGCATCTGCATCCTACAGTCCAGACTAACACCACCAAACACAGACCATAACAAGCATAGCTTAAGCTGCTCTTACTGTATGTGTAGTTGCTGCATAACATTACAATGCATGTTTATGGGACATCTGCTTTGGTTCTTGTGGTTATGGCACTCGTTAGAGGCGAGACCTTTAGTCCTTTTTACAGAGACTTACGCATGCAAAGAAAGAATGCTCTGATAACCGATTGATTATTGTATACAAGATGAATCTGGTTTACAATTGAAGAGTCAAAATTAAGGCGTCAACAAACATTGGTTTCAACCGATTTTATGTAAGCAATTCAATAGTGGAAATATATGTTTTTAGTATTAATTTATTATTAAGCAAAACAACTTAGAGTAGACTTTTCAAGATTCAAAATAAAATGTGTATTTTTTTCTCCCCCTTTTAGTCTTCATTCATGTTTGTGGTTATAAACAAATATGTGCTTTGTTCTGTACACAGAAGCGGAATCTCAATGGGTGCCAGCAGTGGTCACGTTTTTCATCGTGACCTTGACAGCAACTCTTGTGGGGATTGCAGTGGTTTATAGAAAAATGATTTCCCATCTTCTTTGTCCACAAGATGCTCTGCCTTCGGTGTGTATGTTTTTTTTGGGGATAGCAATTAGTAGATACTGAACATAGCAAGTATAGCAAGTAACCTAATGTCTGGCAGACAGTACTTTCACATACATGTATACCGCTACATTTGGCAGAGAGCCAATAACATTTACAAAACCACTGTCTATGCCGATATGATTTGACTAATTTTCTGTCACAACTCATCACCTTATCATACACAGTCGTCCTACATAGTGGGGACACATGTTCAGGCTTGAGACCTGTCCTTCAGCAGTGAAAGGGTTTATCTGCAGCTCAGAGTCTACGAAAAGTCATTAACACAAAAATAGAGTGTCTTGAAAAAGTATTCATATCCTTTCAACTTTTCCAGGTTTTGTCATGTCACAACAATTGAAATTTGGGGATTTTACATGAAAGACCAACAAAAAACCGGCACAAAATGTGAACTGTAATGTATTTATAGCTCTGGAAATCTAATGCCCCAACCCTACTTTTTTCGTCTCCCCAACTTAATTCCCGACCTGTTTGGGCTTCATGATGTTGCTTGCTCCCTAATATTCTTTTATCAAAGCTCAAAGGCTACCAAAGAACAACTATATTTGTACTGAATATAGATTAAGGCTATCTTCGACTAGTCTTTTTAGCCAAATATGATTTTTTTTTTTTAGATTTTGCCCGAACTTTTACCAAACTTTGGATTTAATATTCGGGGGGTGCATTGTTTTTAAACTCTTTTGGTGCTGTCTTCAGTGTTCCTCTGTTGCTGTCAGTCGCAAACGAGAGTGTTACTCTCCTATTAAGTTAATTTTTACACCCCAAATACATACATATATATACAGTATATATATATATTTATATATATATATATATATATATATACAGTGTATATATATAGATACATACTGTGTGTATATATATATATATGTATATATATCGCCCGCATGCAGCTGAGATAGGCTCCATCGACCCCGAACAGAACAAGCGGTAGAAAATGGATGGCTGGATGGATGGATACTAGGGTTGTTCCGATACCAATATTTTGGGACCGGTACCAAAATGTATTTTCAGTATTGTTCTTCCTCCAAACACGACGAGTTGATTTTATACCAAAAAGTTCTATTTTGGTTTCATCTGACCACATGACATTCTCCCAATCCTCTGCTGTATCATCCATGTATCCATTTTGGTATAAACCCAACTCGTCGTGTTTGGAGGAAGAAGAATACTGAGTTGCATCCCAAGAACACCACACCTACTGTGAAGCAGGGGGGTGGAAACATCATGCTTTGGGGCTGTTTTTCTGCTAAGGGCACAGGACGATTGATCCGTGTTAAGGAAAGAATGAATGGGGCCATGTATTGTGAGATTTTGAGCCAAAACCTCTTTCTATCAGTGAGAGCTTTGAATGGTTGACTAAATACTTATTTTCCACCATAATTTACAAATAAATTCTTTAAAATTCCTACAATGTGAATTCCTGGATTTTTTTTCACATTCTGTCTCTCACAGTTGAAGTGTACCTATGATGAAAATTACAGACCTCTGTCATCATTTTAAGTGGGAGAACTTGCACAATTGCTGGCTGACTAAATATTTTTTTGCCCCACTGTATGTATTTGTGTATATAACTGCACTTTTTGTCCATAAAGATAAAAGTAGTGTTCATGTATGAGTGCTGAGTTTAAATTCCCCTGAAGAGCAGGGAAACCTGTGAAACAGACCTGTAGGGGATGAAATAGCGTTCATGTGTTTTATCCTGACCTAAGGATTAACTGCACCTCATTTACCCTGACCTGTTTGCTGTTTCTTTCCAGCCTCTATTGGCAACCTCCAACTCGTCCCACGACTGGGACATGCAGATCTCTCCCAATCCTGAGGAGATGTACAACTCAGTCAGAGTCATTGCTGTTCAGTAGTCTATGAAGTAAAAGAGAGGCCTTGGAAGAAGTGAGGACCATCTTCTGCAGGAAGCGTGATCCTAAAGTACCATCCTTGTGATATGATTTGTAGCGGCTCAAGGCACCACTAAAAAACCTTCTACACACCTGTCAAGAGACACACTAGTATGCTACATTTGGTTAAAAAGGCAGCAAGACAAAGCATCAAACCGTTTCCACCCCTAAAAAGCTGAAGACTGCAGTGTGGGAACATGTTGGTACTTAAAAAAGGACCAGGGAGTCATTGACGTCGATGGCTGACCCATTTGCAAAACCTGCCAAAAGAAAGTTACTGCTAAAGGGTTTAATACGTCCAATATGGTACATTACACGCCAAAGTAAAGGAAATACATAATAACTGAGTTAATTTATGTAAATGGAAAGTTACTTCATGAAGAATTGAGTAGGTAATGCGTTAAATATAAACATGTTACATGTCACTTCTGATCAGTATCTAAGTGTTGAGTCAGTTCAGTGTAAACAAACAGCAACAGGTAGTCCCATCAAAAGGCTTCATTCAGTGGCCATTTAATGTTAGAGATTACTTCTTCCTATCTGTTGAATAAACTATTTGCATTTTAAATTAATATAGCAAGTGTAAAACACTAACATAAAATAACATCAGTTTGTACAATACCAGCACTATAACATGGGATCTAATTATGTGCATTTCTGTTATTATTATCACAGCATAAATGTATTATTTAAAAATGAACATATAGGCGTAGAAGACAATTGATGACATACAACACTTGGGTTTATTACTCTTCACACGAGTAAAATTTCCCTGTGGGGATCAATAAAGTGTATTTTATATTAAGTGATCAATCTATTTTAATAATAGTTGTTGTTTTTACTTTTTATTTTGTACTGTTAATATTAATAATTTTTGTATGGTTATTTATATTAATAAATAACTGATTAAAATCTCTCAAAATGTTTGCGATTTGATGTATTTTTTGTTGTGCAATTAATTAATGAATAATAAACGAGAAATCAAGATTATTACTCAGACTATGACGGTGAAGTCAATCTATAATATATATATATATATATATATATATATATATATATATATATATATACACACACACACACACATGTGTGTGTGAATGTGTGTGTGTTTTACATTGTACTATAATTACTGTATTGATTTAACAACCGGGCAGCACGTTGGGAAAGGGGTTAGTGTATCTGCCTCACAACACGAAGGTCCTGAGTAGTCCTGGTTTCAATCTTGGGCTCGGGATCTTTCTGTGTGGAGTTTGCATCTGATTGCGTGGGTTCCCTCCGGGTACTTCAGCTTCCTCCCACCTCCAAAGACATGCACCTGGTGATAGGTTGATTGGCAACACTAAATTGGCCCTATAGTGTGAATGTGAGTGTGAATGTTGTCTGTCTATCTGTGTTGGCCCTGTGATGAGGTGGAGACTTGTCCAGGGAGTACGCCGCCTACCGCCCGAATGCAGCTGAGATAGGCACCAGCAAACCCCCTGTGACCCCAAAAGGGACAAGCTGTAGGAAATGGATGGAATTAACAACCCCCTGGCGCTGTATTGTACTGTTTTTGTTTTTTTCCATGTTTTCATGTTTATAAATGTTCAACTTTATAAATTAAGGTATATGGGGAAAATGTATGATAAAGCGCTCAAAATGGTTAAAACATTAAAAAACAAGACCACGTTTTTTTTTATAAATCTTTATTTATAAACTGTAACATTTACAAACAATCGAGAAATAATAATAATCAAAAATAATTACAGAAACTACAAAAAGTCACACATGTTCTAATTAATTTAAATTAAATTGTGTTCACGTTCGCGCTATTTCGGTTCCGGTCCTGACGTCGGCAAAGTCAGAACACGTGACAGAAGCAGGAAGTGCGAGGACGAGTACACGGTCCAAGTTCAACAGAATGGTTGCGGCTCTAAGAGGATTTTCTTACGGTGTGATGTCCTCAGACCTCCCCGGGCAGGAAATGTTTGGTCGGCTGAACACCTCAAATTTGGATACAAACGTTTGCTAATTTTGGATGATTTGTTTCTCCAACACGCACATAAGAAAAGTCGAGTCAGGAAACAGCAATTTGACTCGTCGCCATCCAACAAAATGTTTCGGGGTTACTACATTTTCCTTCTTTTCTTTGTTGTTTGCTGGCTACAGCCAATAAACGGTAAGTAATTTTTTTATACGCATAAATGACACATTTCTAGAATACCTACACACCTAAAAAAAATTTTACGAGCGGAAACGCTCTGAGCGAATGCGTATCGAGTCTGGTTTATAGTTAAAAAGTACCAATGATTGTCACACACACACTAGATGTGGCGAAATTACGAAATTATTCTATGCATTTGACCCATCACCTTTGATCACCCCCTGGGAGGTGAGGGGAGCAGTGAGCAGCAGTGGTGCCGTGCCCGGGAATCATTTTTGGTGACTTAACCCCCAATTCCAACCCTTAATGCTGAGTGCCAAGCAGGGAGGTAATGGGTCCCATTTTTTATAGTCTTTGGTATGACTCGGCCGGGGTTTGAACTCACAACCTACCGATCTCAGGGCGGACACTCTAAACCAGGGGTCACCAACCTTTTTGAAACCAAGAGCTACTTCTTGGGTACTGATTAATGCGAAGGGCTACCAGTTCGATACACACTTAAATAGATTGCCAGAAATAATTTGCTCAATTTGCCTTTAACTATGTTATTGTTAATAATTATTTATGATTATCTTTTTGGAAACACTGATCATCTTAATGATTTCTCACAATAAATATATATAGAAACATCCATCCATCCATTTTCTACCGCTTATTCCCTTTTGGGGTCGCGGGGGGCGCTAGCGCCTATCTCAGCTAGAATCGGGCGGAAGGCGGTGTACACCCTGGACAAGTCGCCACTTCTTCGCAGGGCCAACACAGATAGACAGACAACATTCACACTCACATTCACACACTAGGGCCCATTTAGTGTTGCCATATGTGTATATATATATATATATGTATGTATGTATGTATGTATGTATGTATGTATGTGTGTGTATATATATATATATATATATATATATATATATATAAATGTAAAAAAAAAAGGGTATTTTTGTCTGTCATTCCGTCGTACATTTTTTTTCCTCCTACAAAAGGTCTTTTGCAGAGAATAAATGATGAAAAAAAACTTAATTGAACGGTTTAAAAGAGGAGAAAAAATGAAAATGTAATTTTGAAACATAGTTTATCTTTAATTTCGACTCTTAAATATTCAGAATTAAACCGAAAAAAAGAAGAGAAAAACTAGCTAATTCGAATCTTTTTGAAAAAATTAAAAAAATAATTTATGGAACAACATTAGTAATTTTTCCTGATTAAAATTATTTTTAGAATTTTGATGACATGTTTTAAATAAATTTAAATCCAATCTGCACTTTGTTAGAATACATTACAAATTGGACCAAGCTATATTTCTAACAGAGACAAATCATTATTTCGTCTAGATTTTCCATAACAAAAATTTTAAGAGAAATTCAAAATACTTTGAAATAAGATTTAGATTTGATTGTACAGATTTTTTAGATTTGCCAGAATATTTTTTTTGAATTTTATTCATGATAAGTTTGAAGAAATATTTCACAAATATTCTTCCTAAAAAAAACAGAAGCTAAAATAAAGAATTAAATAAAATTTATTTATTATTCTTTACAATAAAAAAAATTAATTTACTTGAAAATTGATTTAAATTCTCAGGAAAGAAGAGAAAGGAATTTAAAAGGTAAAAAGATATGTGTTTAAAAATCCTAAAATAATTTTCAAGGTTGTATTTTTTCTTTAAAATTGTCTTTCTGAAAGTTATGAGAAGCAAAGTACAAAAATGAATGAAATTATTCAAACAAGTGAAGACCGAGTCTTTAAAGTATTTTCTTGGATTTTCAAATTCTATTTGAGTTTTGTCTCTCTTAGAATTAAAAATCAAAGCCAGACCAGCTTGCAAGTAAATAAATACAATTTAAAAAATAGAGGCAGCTCACTGGTAAGTGATGCTCTATGAGCTATTTTTAGAACAGGCCCGCGGGCACCGCGTTGGTGACCCCTGTTTTAACCACTAGGCCCATGAGTAGAATCGGGTTCTTTTTTCATTCTTGTGACAGATCGACCTCAAATGGAACTAGAAAACGATCAGACTGACAAAAAGATATGTTTACCCTCGACTTTTGCTGTATTAAACAAAAGAATGTTACTGACTTATTTAGCAAGTCTTTCTGCCTCTTACTTTGATGTTGTAATGTAATTATGAAAGAAACAAAACTACATTGGAGAGAGAATGTGCCCGCCTGTACTGAGAGCTGTTGTATAAAAAACTGTATTTTAGAAGGAAGTGAGACCTGGAGATGCAGACGTGATGAGATGAAGCCAAATAACTCACTCTCTTTTCAAAACCAGTGAATGTTGGCACATTGTGTAAATTAAATGAAGTGAAGTGAATTATATTTATATAGCACTTTTTCTCTAGCGACTCAAAGCGCTTTACATAGTGAAACCCAATATCTAAGTTACATTTAAACCAGTGTGGGTGGCACTGGGAGCAGGTGGGTAAAGTGTCTTGCCCAAGGACACAAAGGCAGTGACTAGGATGGCGGAAGCTGGAATCGAACTTGGAACCCTCAAGTTGCCGCCACGGCCACTCTACCAACCGAGCTATACCGCAAATCGTAAATAAAAACAGAATACAATGATTTGCCAATCCTTTTTAACCTATATTCAATCGAATAGACTGCAAAGATAAAATACTTAACGTTCAAACTGGTGAACTGTGTTATTTTTTGTAAATATTAGCTCATTTGGAATTTGAAGCCTGCAGCATGTTTCAATAAAGCTGGCACAAGTGGCAAAAAAGTCAGAGAAATTGAGGACTGCTCATCAAACAATTATTTGGAACGGGCTAATTGGCAACAAGTTGGTGCCATGATTGGGTATAAAAGCAGCTTCCCAGAAATGCTCAGTCGTTCACAAACAAGGATGGGGCGAGGATGACCACTTTGTGAACAAGTGCGTGAGCAAATTGTCGGGCACTTTAAGAACAATGTTCTCTATGAGCTATTGCAAGGAATTTAGGGATTTCACCATCTAAGGTCTGTAATATCATCAAAAGGTTTATAGAATTCACTGAGAAATCACTGCACGTAAGCGGCAAGGTAAAATAATTCGATCTGTCAGGCGGTACTGCATCAAAAAGCGACATCAGTCGGCCGGTTTAGTTTACTAAATTACAATTTTAAATTTCCCGCGGAGTTTCTTGTTGAAAACATTGCAGAATGATGACGCGTGTTTGTGACGTCTCGGGTTGTAGCGGACATACGTATTAGCCCAGTACCACACACGGCTAAAAGTCGTCTCTTTTCATCGCATAATTACACAGTAGTTTAGATATGTGTTGCTGAATCTTTTGCAATTTGCTCAATTAATAATGGAGACTATAAAGAATAATGCTGTTGGTGGAAAGCGGTGGATTGCTGCTGCCTTTAGCACCGAAACACAGCCGGTGTTTCTTTGTTTGTTGTGAAGCTTTAACACAGAGCGATCAAGCAAACATGTTTCTCTACGTCAACCAGCACGTTTTTGGATGGGAAAATTGTGATATTAAGTCGGCTCTTACCGCAGACTTCAGTAGATTATGCGACCTCATACTGCAGCTCAAAAAGGCAGCTGTGGTCTTGGGTCCTCGGCTTCTCTCAGAGACACTGGCGTTCACCGCAGCCATACGATTTTCAGGCATGACTTTACAATCTCACAAAAACACTATTAAAACAATAAGGAGATAAGGAATGTTCCAGAATTACTCTAGTAAATGTGTCTAATTACATCTGAAACGCTCACACTGCCGCCGCCTGGAGCTGTCCCCTTTTCTTTTTTTTTGTGTGCTTCACTCTAACTTTCCTTATCCACGAATCTTTCATCCTCGCTCAAATTAATGTGGAAATTGTTGATTTCCCGGTCCGAATCGCTCTTGCTGCTGGAGGCTATTATTATAAACAATGTGAGGATGTAAGGAGCCCTACAACCCGAGACGTCACGTGCACAACGTCTGCTACTCCCGGTAAAGGCAAGGCTTTTTTATTAGCGACCAAAAGTTGCTTTATTGTCGATGTTCTCTACTAAATCCTTTCAGCAAAAATATGGCAATATCACGAAATGATCAAGTATGACACATAGAATGGACCTGCTATCCCCGTTTAAAAAAGAACATCTCATTTCAGTAGGCCTTTAAAACTCTATTATGCAAAGCCAAAGCCATTTGTCAACAACAACCAGAAACGCTGCCGGTTTTGCTGGGCCCGAGCTTACCTGAGAAGGACTGATATAAAGCGGAAAAGTGTTCTGTGGTCTGACGAGTCCACACTTCAAATTGTTTTTGGAAACGGTGGATGTCGTGTCCAGCAGATCAAAGAGGAAAAGAACCATCCGGATTGTTACAGGCGCAAAGTTCAAAAGCCAGCATCTGTGATGGTATGGGGGTGTATTAGTGCCCAAGGCATTGGTAACTAACATATCTGTGGAGGCACCAATAATGCTGAAAGGTACATACAGGTTTTGGAGCAACATATGTTGCCATCCAAACAAGGTCTTTTTCATGGACTCCCTAGCTTATTTCAGCAAGACAATGCCAAGGCACATTATGCACGTGTTACAAGAGCTTGGCTTCGTAGAGTGTGGGTACTTGACTGGCCCGTCCAGACCTGTCTTCCATTGAAAATGAGTGGCGCATTATGAAGAGTCAAATACGACAACAAAGACTGTTGAACAACTTAAGCTGGACTTCAAGCAGGAATGGGAAACAATTCCACCTGAAAAGCTTAAAAAATTGGTGGTCTCACTTCCTAAATGTTTAATGAGTGTTGTTAAAAGGAAAGGCCATGTAACACAATGGTAAAAATGCCCCTGTGCCAACTTTTTTGCAATGTGTTGCTGCCATTAAATTCTAACTTAATGATTATTAAAAAAAAAAAAAGAAAACAGTTTCTCAGTTCAAACATTAAATATATTGTCTTTGCAGTCTATTAAAGTGAAAATAAGTTGAAAAGGATTTGCAAATCATTTTGTTCTGTTTTTATTTACCTAGTGTGTGAATGTGAGTGTGAATGTTGTCTGTCTATCTGTGTTGGCCCTGCGATGAGGTGGCGACTTGTCCAGGGTGTACCCCGCCTTCCGCCCGATTGTAGCTGAGATAGGCGCCAGCGCCCCCCGCGACCCCGAAAGGGAATAAGCGGTAGAAAATGGATGGATGGATGGATTTATTTACGATTTACACAACGTGCCAACTTCACTGGTTTTGGGTTTCGTAATTGCACAGCGTATCAGAAATACATTTTTCAAGGCAAGTTAATTATAAAGCACAATTGGTACACAAATTCAAAGTGCTTTTCAGAAAATTAAAAGAAAGAAAATAATTAAAATCAGAAAATCAGAACAATTTTCCATTTGGATCAATAAAGTTTGTCTTAGTCTAAAATACAATCATCATAAAAACTATTATAATTAAAATCAATCAAATGCTTTAGATAAAATACATTCAGTTGTCATATGCACAATTAAAAGTGTTTTCCAGCTGAATTCGAACATTGCCAACGCTAAAGTCTGTCACATATCTTCAGTAAGACTATTCCAGATTTTAGGAGCATAAAGCTGAAAGGCAGTTTAAACATGTTTAGTCCTGACTCTGAGCACCAGAAGGAGACCACTCCCTGTCGAGATGGTTCATCTGGCTCTAACATATCAGAGATGTTACTATGGCACACAACAATAAAACTACTTGTACATACTGTAAGGTGAGCTTTTTTTAAAGTATGTTCTCTGGGCAACAGGAAGCCACTGCAAACACTGGCCTAATACGGTCGAATTTCCTGGTTTTAATAAGGATTTTAGCATATTCAAATTGCCTTTCAGAAAATTACAAGAATGCAAAAAGGAAAGTATTAAATGATCATAACTCAAATCAAAATCAGGCTGAATTTTAACATCGCCAACGTTGAGGTTTGTCACATATCTTCAGGGAGACTATTCCAGATTTTAGGAGAATAAAACTGAAACACAGTTTAAACATGTTTCTTCCTAATGCAATAAACTTGTATTTGTCGTATATTTAAACATTGTTTTTGAAATTAGAACTTTTAAGTCTCTAAGTTAAATTGAATCAAACAAATGATAATAAAATATACTTGTCTTTTTTTACACTTGAATACAAAATCCCACCCAAAAGCAATACAGTAGGTTCTGTCTCTGTTAAGGACAGAGTGTGGACCCCTCAAATATACACAACCAAAATGGCAAAAAAAAAAAAAGTATTGACAAGCAAAGGTGCACTTCAAAATTGAACATTTTGGCAGAGGCAGAGTTGTACATTACTTAACTGACAATCAAAATAAGACTTTTTTAAAAAAAAAGTGCAGAGTTACAATATGAAAACTCCAGCACAAGCAGAGGTATTATACAGGTCATATGCAAAAAAAAAAAAAACTAGGGCTGTCAAGAGATTTTTTTTAGATCAGATTAATCAGGCTCTTGAGTTTTGATTAATCATGATTTTCAGGGCGTTCAATCGATCGCAACTGAACTGTTTGGTTTGTTCTTTTGAATTATTTTTCTGTGTGACGCGCAGGCTTTCTGGCGTCACTTCCTCTCCGAACTCACTTTGTAAATGATCAGTCCATACAAAGCTAAGTGCTGGAGATTCAAGAATTACACGGCTGACTTACCCGTGTAAAAATTTGTACCATGAGGGGAACGTTAAACGAAGGTTTAGTGTGGCTGAAAGGGGTTTAGGCTAAATAATTGTTCATTTAAAGCAGGGGTAGGGAACCTATGGTTCTAGAGCCGGATGCGGCTCTTTTGATGACTGCATTTGGCTCTCAGATAAATCTTAGCTGACATTGCTTAACACGATAAGTAATTAATAATTCCGCTGGTAATCACAGTGTTAAAAATAAAGTTCAAATTATAAAACATTCTCATGCATTTTAATCCAACCATCCATTTTCTATTGCACCTGTCCAAGATGTCACATTAATGGTAAGAAGTATGATATTATTGGTTAACTTTAGAACAATGTTATTAAAAAGAATAAGATACTTATTATACTTATAATTACTTAAAAATGCACGCATTTAGTTGTATTCAGTGTTAAAAAAATATTATATGGCTCTCACGAAAATACATTTTTAAATATTTGGCCTTCATGGCTCTCTCAGCAAAAAAGGTTCCCGACCCCTGATTTAAGGGGTTAAACGACTTGGTGTAGACATGGCCTTAGAAGACGTTTCACCTCTCATCCAAGTAGGCTTCATCAGTTCATGCCTATAGACTTAGATTGGTCAGATGGAGTCTTAGACTTAGATTGGTCAGATCGAGTCTAGCAGCTGGTGCCAAAACCTCAAAAATGTATATTCCAACACCAGAAGGGTGTGCCTGGGAAAGGATTTTTCCAGATTCCTATCGCAGTGAGAAAAACAACTTTTGAGATGCAAACGAGCAAACCTACTGTCAGTGGAAACGGCAGTTATTGAAGAATTGAATATTCAAGTCATTGAAACTATGCATACTTACGAAACCATCCCATGTGGGATGTCTGTAGGAGTGTTTTCAGTTGCATTGTTTTTGTTGTTTCAGTTTCACAAAATCCTCAGTATATTCACCAAAATGTCACTGTGGACCTATTGAGTCTGTTTAGCTGTATAATGCATATGTTCCTTCTTGACTACACTTAAATGTAGAATATATGTAGAATATATTTATATTATTCATATATTATATATTATATATATAATATATGTTATATATTATTTATTATTATTATTGTATATTGTGAGCAAACTGTGGTGCTGAATTTCCACCAGGGATCAATAAAGTACTTTCTATTCTATTCTAGTCTAGCTCAGGGGTGGTCACACTTTTTCAATAGGCAAACTACTTTTCAAATGACCAAGTCAAGGTGATCTACCTAATCTTTCTTTTAAAATTTAGTGGGTGGGGCTTATATAATTGTGCACTCGAAAGTCCGAAAAATACGGTAAATGTACTCGAAGGTAAAATGACTTTGTGTGAGTGTGTGTTAGTTGTGTCTTTTGGTCTTGGATTGAATTGCATAACACAAACACATGTAGGTCATGGTCTACAAGTTAATGTGCCCTGTCTTTTTGTTGTTGTTCGTTTTAGGGCGAGCAGAGCTGTTCCCACCTCAGAATGTGGACTTGGTTACCATGAACACCTGTTACATGCTGAAGTGGGATTGGAATGAGAGTACTTCAAACAGCCATGCTGTTTCTTTCTCTGCACAATGTATAGCGTGAGTTATGGCTTTTTGAGTTTGATTTGATGCATGTTTTTTTATTGTAAAGTTAACTGAATTATCACTTAACGGTAAATTAATTTGAAATGGCGGGACAGTAATTCGCTGTTACATCTCAAAGGCAAAATACAACAGTAAAAGTATTGTGGCCAAACAGCTACATTTTTGTTTCTTCTGACAAATTTTTGTTTCATGGACAAAGACAAGACATTTTGGAGGAAAGTTCTGTGGTCAGATGAAACAAAAAATGAGCTGTTTGGCCACAGTACCCAGCAATATGTCTGGAAGAGAAAAGGTGAAGCCTTTAATCCCAGGAACACCATCCTTACCGTGTATACTCATGACCCAGCAGAATTGGTCACATTTTCAGTAGACCCATAATGAATAAAAGAACCAAACTTCATGAATGCTTTTTGTGACCAACAAGTACGTCACCTTATCTCAAAAAAATAAGAGTTATAGAAATTATTGGAAACTCAAGGCACCCATGACATGGCTGTCTTTGACCACGACTGTATATTGCCCATTAATTTTCAATAGAGGGAAATTACTAGTACCGGTAATTCTGGGTAATTAGGGAATTTTTAAAACAGGAAACATGCTGGTTTAAAGGGGAACTGCACTTTTTTTTCAAATTAAATTCTGCTTCTAGAAGCGAGCACTAAGAAGAGGGTGAAATGTTGGGGCAGAAGGAAGCCGATTAGAGTGAGGTCTAATCGACTCGAAGCTGCAAATTTGGAATTTGGAGACAAGTTATTTAAACATAAATGGCGTGCTTACCCAAATAATCCAGAAAAACGCTCCCGGCCAGCTGGACTAAAGATACAACTGTCCATCGGGTGAGTCACACGTTGTATTAGTCATAGGGCTGGGCGATATGGGCTTTTATTAATATATCAATATTTTTAGGCCATCTCACGATACACGATATATATCTCGATATTTTGCTTTAGCCTTGAATTAACACTTGATGTATATAATCACACCAGTATGATGTTTCTATGTGTCTACATTAAAACATTATTCATACTGCATTAATATATGCTAATTTTCAACATTCATGCAGAGAGGGAAATCACAACTAAGTCAGTTTACCAAAACTTTATTTATTAAGCAGTTATTAAGCAGTGGCACAAACATTCATTTAATTTCAAAACAAAGTGCAAGATTGTCAGAGACATTTTAAAACAAGCTATGAGTGCACTTTTGTGATGACTTATCAAAACAACACTAAATTAAAGTGTACTTTTTGTACAGAACGCCACTACAATAATTAAAAACAAAAAAATATAGGCCAAATTTAAAAAAGGGAAGTT
This sequence comes from Nerophis ophidion, assembly GCF_033978795.1. Taxonomy (NCBI): domain Eukaryota; kingdom Metazoa; phylum Chordata; class Actinopteri; order Syngnathiformes; family Syngnathidae; genus Nerophis; species Nerophis ophidion. Next base: position 20,525,237 of record NC_084623.1, read on the forward strand.
CTCCTTTAAATTTGTAGGGCAAGTGGAGTGTGTTGATGGTGGAACAGTTCAAGTTGGATGAGAAATGTGGGATATGCAGAAGTTTATATATTGGCCATTCATAGTCAATAGGGAGACATTCCTGGAAACTCTGGAAAACCCGGGAGTTTTGGGAAAGGGAACACTTGTTTTGCCTCAGAGATCTCAAAAGAGTAGGGTTTGTGCATGGTTGAAAGGTCCAAATGGGGTAAAAAGTGATGCAACATTTTGAGAATTTTGGGCATTGTAGGACTATGAACACGTCAATTAATTTGAATGGAAATTTTCTGGAAAACTGAGCATTCTGGGAATTCCTGAATTTGTTTTAACTTGGAAAATGGTAGTTTGATTGTTCAAGGTGAGTGCAAGGTGTTGAAAGTGGAATGTTTGAGAAATGTGGGAAGTCTCCAATGGGAAAAATGTCACTGAAAACCGGGAATTCTGGGTAGTCTGGGATATTGATACTTGAACGGTTTAGATTGTATGACAACTTTGGGCTGTGGACTCCGGCAAATTTCACAATCCCAATGTAAGACGAACACATACTGTATGTTTTTCTTTTTTATGCATTGTAATTCATAATATACGGCAAATACGAAGTGACTAATAATGCCGCATATGGGAGTACTCTATTACTTTGTCTATTACTGCAACTTGAGGGTTCCTGATTTCTTATCAATCAATCAATCAATCAATCCCTTTATTGTCATTGTCATAAATAACACTTAAGTCATACATGTCAACGAGATTTCGTTTGAGCTTTGTCCAGCGGCAGTGGTAGGCCGTGTTTTTCCAACCTAGGCCTTCATTGTTGTCCGACTTCATCGATTACCGCTCAAAATACCATAATTTATGTCACCACAAGACCATTGCTGGAAAAATACTATACACAAACACATTTACGCCCTACTGATTATTGTACTAAACTTTTTTTTTTCTGACGTATTTAAAAATCAATAATCCCGCATCAGCAACCAAAATATATTTTATGGGGTACCGTCAAAATGTAAATTTAAAAAAAAATTAAACGTGAAAAAATTAAAGGAATAAAATATTTGAACTCACAGTTTGTAATACCCATTGGACGCTGTATAAGCCAGTGGCACCTACTCTCGTCGATTCAAGTGGAAATAGCGGTCAATTCCCCATTTCAGTGCCGACATCGTCTCACAAGATGTAGTTTCTCTTTAAATATCCTTCTAGAAAATGGCCTTGCAAATATATATCTGCAACTAAATAAACGTTTTGCTCTCATTTTTTGTGGGTCAACACTTCCTGTTTCCTGCTAAGTTGAACTTAGCAGGAATGACAAGTGAGTATCCAATCACAGTCTCGTTAACATCAGGCTACCTAGATAGGCTACTGTAAACAACTTGTGATCTAAATGGCTATCGCAACTGTCTGTCAACTCTTTGGGTTCTCAAATTAATCCACTAACGGTGAGTATCCAATCACAGGACGCGTAAATGTCACATTCAATGTAAGGCTATCTAGAAGTCTTTACTGACAACAACTCGTGATCTAATTGGCTATTGCAACTGTCATTCACCTGTATGTGCCCGTTCACTTAAAGTGCATAAACAAAAAGTGTGTTGTTGATCCTGAAGGCCCTGGGCAGATTTCATACAGCATGGCAACATAAGCTAGCTGAATTCTGATTGAATAACAATTCTTACCTTAAAAACAACAGTGCTGGAAGTAGCATAATACAACATGAAGAGAATATAAATACTTTTAGATATTTAGGGAAAGTAAATAAAAAAATACTTTTATCCTTAATTATGATCATGATTTTTGGTTATGATAGGCCCACAACTTGTGGTTTGATCCTCAACTTCCGCCATCCTAGTCACGTCCGTTGAGTGTTATACAAGTATAACCCTTTTACCATTTTACCAGCTATACTCCATTTACATCTTGTGTCCTGAATGTTAACAAAGTATCCGCGATATTAGGCCCTTTTCCACCAAATGTTCAGGAATTTTTGGTTCCTGGAACTATTAACTAACCACCGCATTTCACAGTTTAGGGTAGTGTATACAAATCAGGCTGATGATGTATGGAGGACTGGTGTAGTATATTTCTACACTGATACCATATTAATAAAAGGACAGTATTAGGTGACATTGTTTTTTTACTCAAAGTAAGTAAAATGAAATACAAAGCAATAATATACAAAACGATATGATTTAAAAAATAAAGTGTAGCGAATCGTTCATGAAGAGTCAGGCGTTTGCCCACTGTCCAACGGTCAAAAAGTTGTCCTCAGTAAATGAGGAATTCATGAGGGTCAGGCAATTTCCTTTTGGTCCATTTTTGTTGTAAATAACAGTATATAATTAGTAAATGTCAGTTTTTATCTCACGCCGTCAACACAAACACATCGGCTTTAGCATTTGCTTGTTAGTATTAGCTTTCTGTTTACTGTGGTTGATGATAACTACACAAAAGGAGTGCAACAGACCACTTTTACAACATGTAATAAAGTAAATAGCCAATAATTAATGCCATTTACCTTCATTCCACTTATGTACTGCCTCCTATATTTCACATTTATCCAACAAAGTCATAGTAGTAAGCAGCTGAGGTCATTGCTTTGAGTCCCGCTTCATACGCCACTATAAATACGTTTAAAAGAGTCCGTCCACTTTTCTTAGCTTTGCATATCGAAATTAAGTTTGTAAAAATAATTAAAAACATTAAATTGCATAGATAGAGTTTAAAGACTATGGTTGAGTAAAAACACTGCAAAATAGTTCCACTAATCAGCGTTATTTAGCACAAGATTAATTTTAGGATATAATCCAGGAAAATTACTGAACAGGGCTTGCATCAGAACAATAGCAATGTGGGTATTAGTATATTGAATATTATAATTTGCATATTAAAAATATTAGATGGTAAAATTGTAAATTAAAACACATTTTAAAAACCATAGTATTCCTTCATTTACAATTACTGCTGCCTTTATTGGACGATCTACAAATGCATCAACTACATACAGTCGTGGTCAAAAGTTTACATACACTTGTGAAGGACATAATGTCATGGCTGTCTTGAGTTTCAAATAATTTCTACAACTCTTTATTTTTTTCATTTTTTTTTTTTTTGTGATAGAGTGATTGGAGCACATACTTGTTGGCCACAAAAAACATTCACAAAGTTTGGTTAATTTTGGAATTTATTATGGGTCTACTGAAAATGTTAATATTTGGTTTCATGTCCCTTGGCAAAATTCACTGCAATAGGGGCACTTTTGATAGCCATCCACAAGCTTCTGGTTGAATTTTTGACCACTCTTGACAAAATTTGTGCAGTTCAGCTAAATTGGTTGGTTTTCTGACATGGACTTGTTTCTTCAGTATTGTCCACAGATTGGGACGGCCGTTCTGAAAACTTAATTCTAGCTTGATTTAGCCATTGCTTTACCACTTTTGACGTGTTTTTTGGGGTCATTGTCCTGTTGGAACATCCAACTGCGCCCAAGACCCAACCTCCGGGCTGATGATTGTAGGTTGTCCTAAAGAATTTGGACGTTGTCCTCCTTTTCCATTGTCCCATTTACTCTTTGTAAAGCACCAGTCCCATTGGCAGAAAAACAGGCTCAGAGCATAATACTCCCACCACCATGCTTGACGGTAAGTATGGTGTTCCTGGGATTAAAGGCCTCACTTTTCTCCTCCAAACATATTGCTGGGTATTGTGGTCAAACAGCTCAATTTTTGTTTCATCTGACATCACATGGACAAAGACTTTATTGGACGTTGTGCGTTGACCACAGAACTTTCTAGAGGAAAGTTCTGTGGTCAGATGAAACAAAAATTTTGCTGAACTTCACCAATTTTGTCAAGAGGAGTGGTCAAAAATTCAAGCAGAAGCTTGTGGGTGGCTACCAAAAGCGCCTTATTGCAGTGAAACTTGCCAAGGGACATGTAAGCAAAATAAAAGGTTGCTGTATGTATACTTTTGACCCAGCAGATTTGGTCACATTTTCAGTAGACCCATGATAAAGTCATAAAATAACCAGACTTCATTAATGTTTTTTTTGTGACCAACAAGTATGTGCTCCAATCACTATCACAAAAAAATAAGAGTTTTAGATATGATTGGAAACTCAAGACAGCCATGACATTATGTTCTTTACAAGTGTATATAAACTTTTGACCACGACTGTACATATTGTATACATTGTGGCAGCACATGCAGTGCTTGAGACCCCATGAGGCTGATCATCAGCTTTCCAGCCATGGTCATCTGATCCCCCTGGTTGTCCCACTTTTGGTGTTCTTTTAAACCAGTGGTTCTCAACCTTTTTTCAGTGATGTACCCCCTGTGAATTTTTTTTTTTAAATCAAGTACCCCCTAATCAGAGCAAATCATTTTTGGTTGAAAAACAGAGATAAAGAAGTAAAATACAGCACTATGTCATCAGTTTCTGATTTATTAAGTTGTATAACAGTGCAAAACATTGCTCATTTGTAGTGGTCTTTCTTGAACTATTTGGAAAAAAGATATACAAAAACTTGTTGAAAAATAAACAAGTGATTTAATTATAAATAGAGATTTCTACACATAGAAGAAATCATCAACTTAACGTGCCCTCTTTGGGGATTGTAATAGAGATCCATCTGAATTCATGAACTTAATTGTAAACATTTCTTCACAAAAAAATACATCTTAACATCAATATTTATGGAACATGTCCACAAAAAAAATCTAGATGTCAACACTAAATATTGCATTGTTGTATTTTTTTCACAGTTTATGAACTTACATTCATATTTTATTGAAGTATTATTCAATAAATATATTTATAAAGGATTTTTGAATTGTTGCTATTTTTAGAATATTTTTTAAAACATTTCACGTACCGGGCTTCACGGTGGAAGAGGGGTTAGTGCGTCTGCCTCACAATAAGAAGGTCCTGCAGTCCTGGGTTCAAATCCAGGCTCGGGATCTTTCTGTGTGGCGTTTGCATGTCCTCCCCGTGAATGCGTGGGTTCCCTCCGGGTACTCCGGCTTCCTCCCACTTCCAAAGACATGCACCTGGGGATAGGTTGATTGGCAACACTAAATTGGCCCTAGTGTGTGAATGTGAGTGTGAATGTTGTCTGTCTATCTGTGTTGGCCCTGCGATGAGGTGGCGACTTGTCCAGGGTGTACCCTGCCTTCCGCCCGATTGTAGCTGAGATAGGCGCCAGCGCCCCCCGCGACCCCAAAAGGGAATAAGCGGTAGAAAATGGATGGATGGATGGATGGATTTCACGTACGCCTTGGCATACCTTCAAGTACCCCCAGGGGTTCGCGTACCCCCATTTGAGAACCACTGTTTTAAACAATATCAAATGGTCAACAGGCACAACACAAGTTTGTCATTTGCACAAATGCTTCAATGTTTTAAACTGATGATGATAAATAAATGGTATTTTATTTTCTCCGCAGGAAGTACAAGCTGGACTTAAAGACAAAGCACACCTGGACTACGGCCTGTGATAACACAGCTCTGAAATCATGTGATCTTTCTGTGTGTCGTATGTTTTATCTGGGTGTCTACATACTCCGTGTTCGTGCCAATGTAAATGGCAATCACTCCAACTGGGTACTGAAAACATTTTGTCCTGAGGAGCATGGTAAGCAATAGTAGAATATTCTTTTTGAATATTGCAAAAGTTATGTAGCAGTGGCTCAGTTCTTAAAGGGGAACATTATCGCCAGACCTATGTAAGCGTCAATATATACTTTGATGTTGCAGAAAAAAGACCATATGTTTTTTTAACCGATTTCCGAACTCTAAAAGGGTGAATTTGGCAATTTAAACGCCTTACAATTGATAGCCTGTCGGAGCGATGACCTTTCACCCGTGACGTCACAACATGAAGCGAGCCGCCATTTTCTCAATCTTACTACACGCACCAAGTCAAATCAGCTCTGTTATTTTCCGTTTTTTCGACTGTTTTCCCGTTCCTTGGAGACATCATGCCTCGTCGTTGTGTTGTCGGAGGATGTAACAACACGAACAGAGACGGATTCAAGTTGCCAAAAGATGCGAAAGTCCCCTGTTTGTTCCGCACGCTTTACCGACGACAGCTATGCTACGACAGAGATGGCAAGAATGTTTGGATGTCCTGCGACACTCAAAGCAGATGTATTTCCAACGATAAAGTCAAAGAAATCTGCATTATTGGAAAATCGACCACTGAATCTGCCGTAGTGTGTGAGCTATTCAGGGATGACGGAGCACAGCAAGCGATGATGGCAGTGTGTTCCCGCAGACGAGCAAGGTAAACCCCTGGATGTCTTGGCTAAGACGTGATTTACGCCACTTCTTTTTCTGTCTCATTTTGTCCACCAAACTTATAACGTTGTGCATGAATGCACAAAGGTGAGTTTTGTTGATGTTATTGACTTATGTGGAGTGTGCTAATCAGACATGTTTGCTCACGGCATGACTACAAGCTAATCGATGCTAACGTGCTATTTAGGCTAGCTGTATGTACATATTGCATCATTATGCCTCATTTGTAGCTATATTTGCATCCAGCCTTTCCCTCCACCCACATTTAATGCCAAACAAACTCATACCAATCGTTGGTTAGAAGGCGATCGCCGAATTCGTCCTCGCTTCCTCACGTGCCGCTGTCTGTCGTGATATGGCTCATAGCTTCAGTTTGTTTTTCTATATCGTTTTCGCTACCTGCCTCCACACTCCAACCATCCGTTTCAATACATGCGTAACCTGTTTAATCTCTTACGCTGCTGAAATCCGAGTCTGAATCCGAGGTATTATCGCAATACCTTTCTGTGCTATCCGCCATGTTTGTTTCTGGTGGTTTCACGCTGTGACGTCACAGGATAATGGACGAGTGGATGTACCGATGGTGAAAATCAGGCACTTTGAAGCCGTTTTTCGGTATATTGCGTTATGGGTACAATTTTGAGAAAAACTTCGAAAAATTAAAAAAAGGCACTGGGAACTGATTTTTATTGGTTTTAACCCTTCAGAAATTGTGATAATGTTCCCCTTTTAAGTTAAAAATCTACTGGATGCTGGGGGATTGAAGAGTGCAAGTTCGAATCATGCACCAAAACAAAATATAGACAATGTGTCTGGTTTATGGAAGAACACTGGTTTACTTCTTGAGCACTGTCATGGCACACAATCACCCTCACCTCAAAAAACATAAGACCTGTGATAACTCCTGTTTCAATCCTCATTGAACAGAACATATTTAAACTGACCATGTTTGAATGCTGACAACCCGTCAAGTTGAACAACTCGATTTGCAGTCCACTGTTTTTCTTTCTCAAAACAAACATATGGAATTTTCACAAAGTTTTTAAACATTCATTTTCACTTTGAAATATCACTTCGCGTCAATAAAATGTTATTCAAACGCTCGCCTCAGCTGCAGGTACTCGCTGTTCCTCTTGCCTAAATGCCACACTGAGACGGTCAGGGGCACCGAAACAAGCTTACTTGTTATTTAACCATCTAGCTAGCTTACTTGTTGTCGCCTCCATTCGCTCTCCAAGACACTACGTGTCTACTTTGCTGCTAATCATATTTGGATGGTTACATTTCGAACACTGTTAGTTCTGAACCAGTTGTAGTTATAGAGTATTTATTAGTAGCCAGTGAGAAGGTATATTTTTGACATGACATATTGTAAACAGAAGTCACAAGACCGGAAGTAATTTACCCGAGAGGGTGTGCCTCCATAATAGAGTTGCCAAATGGGAAACTATTTTTTTTAGTTCTTTGCATGCATGGTATAGACTTTTACATTACATTTGAAGGGATAATTATCCACCCTAAAAACCCAAAACATTCTCTGTCATGTAAGTGTTAAAAAGAAAGCCAAAAAATGTTGGTCGATGAGAATAAATCTAAAAGTAATATTGAATGTAGAAATGCACCCAATTGCTGGAAATGTAGTCTGGATTTTCAAAATGTTGTTTTGTGGTTTGCGGGATAGAAATGCACTTGTTTCTGATTTTTCTTCTTTTTTTCCTCAAAGGGTGCTCACATTACTGTATAAAGAACCCACTTAAGCCAATGTTGACAGCCAATGGGTCACTTCTAGGCATGTCTTAGAATAGTCTACAATGTTTTTAATTTTAATGCATAGAATTGCTAAAATGATGAGTGAGAGGAAGCCATGTTAAATTTGGAAGCTCAATCAACATATTCTTATCTCAAGTTTTCCCACATTAGAACAGTATGCAACAATCTACTTTAAAAATATTTGGGTTTATGTTTAAGCCCATGTTTGCCTACACCGCGTGTGGCCGATTGTCCTACCTTTGGCGTTGTTCACCCGTTTCAAATTAAGTCGTCAGACATCGTACTGCTGTCACTGGAGAAGTCCTTTCAGTCATTTTACAATGTCTCCATTAAAACATTTAGACATTAAAACATGCAGATACTGTATAGCGGGGCTATTCAACGTTTTCCAGGCTAAGGGACTGGTCCTAATGGTACCTTGTTATTGTGCATGAATATAGAAATATTATTAGTTATTTGTTTTTATTTCAAACCAAGGTGAGTTGGGTTACAATGTTACTGCAATTTCTAAACTACATTAGAGTGTGTTGAATTGATTGTATTTATTTGAATTTATTTTTATTGAGTTTTCAGAAAACTACCGTGAGAACAAACAAAACAAGGCAGTTGAAACTGACACAGTATGCACAGTTGCATGGAGCCATACCTGGATCCCATCTCCAGTGTGCGCTGCATATAATTTACATACAAACATGCTTCATAGATAATGTTTCCCCCCCTTTGTTACATTTAAGTTGTCAACCCATGCACAGAATACATAAAAAAAAAAAAAGAAAAAAATACAAGAAGTAAAAGAAGGGAAGAGAAAGGGGACAGGAGTTGTTCGAGATGTGGAAAGCTGCTGATATAAGGTGGTTGCATCAAATTCACTTGTAAAATATTCTAAAAAGTCACACCAATTTTTTTTTTACTTTTTAACAGAGCCCTGAATAGTGCATTTGCATTTTTTCTGGTTTAAGATAGCCATCACCTCACAAACCCATAGTGAATGGGATGGAGGTTTGGTCGATCCCCATCAAAAAATGATAAGTCGAGAGCTAGTGAGGTTGAGAACGCTGTGACGTCTTAGTGGTGTTTTGATAGCCTGCTGTTGCTAGGGGTAACCCAAAATATTGCAATAACTGGATCTGGCTTGATACTTTTTTTACAAATATGTTTTGAAAATATCTGACCAGAATGTGTGTAATTTTGAACATGCCTAAAACCAGTGCCTCGCAGGTGCCTGGTGGCATCTGATGCAGCTTGGATCTAAGTCAGGGTATATCTGAGTTAGTATGACTGTGCTTAAGTGCAGGCGGTTGAGTATCTTAAATTGAACCAATCTGTGTCTAATACAAATTGAGGATGTAGTGTGTGAATGTTGTGTGTCTATCTGTGTTGACCCTGTGATGAGGTGGCGACTTGTCCAGGGTGTACCGCCTACTGCCCGAATGCAGCTGAGATAGGCGCCAGCGACCCCCCGCGACCCCAAAAGGGACAAGTGGTAGAAAATGGATGGATGTACCCTTTTGATAGCTCTTTGCCAGATTTTCTCAGAAAGCTCCATGCTCAAGTCTTCCCCCCACCGTTCTTTTGGACGATGGAGAGAATTACCTTGCAAGTCCCGTAAATACTTGAAATCAATATTGTTGGCCCTAATTGCCGCCTGTAGCATAGAGTACAGAGTTTGAATCCAAGAAATAAAAGTTCTGCTAAATACGAATTTGTTCAATGATTTAAAAATGTGTCCATATTCGATTCTGTGAAAAGCTTTGTGTTTCTGGAAGTTGGGTCGAGTGTTCAGAATTTACAATATTAAAGAGGCAGCGCAGGTTGTGATACCACAGCCTGCCCTTTATGAAACTTGTTTGGTCAGGGTGCACAATAGTTGGTAAACCAGATTCCAATCGTAGGACAAGGATTTTTGTAAGTATTTTGTAGTCACAACATGTAAGCTGATTGGTCGATATGATTCACACTTGACTAAGACTTTTTTTTTTTTTTTTGTAGAACAGAAATTGAGGCTTTGGTCATAGATGCAGCTGAGATAGGCTCCAGCTCCTCCGCGACCCCAAAAGGGACAAGTGGTAGTAAATAGATGGATGAATGGATGGGTCATAGATGCAGGGAGCTTTTTTTGTTTAAACAATTATTTGGAGACGGAGCAAAGGAATGGTGTCAATTTACTGGAAATAGTCTTTTGAAATACAATAGGGTAACCACTTGGGCCTGGTGCTTGTCTATTTTTCATTAGTTCAATTGCTTGGCCAATTTCAGTTTCAGATATTGGCTTTTCTAGTCTGGATTTATGTTTCATTTAGGGTGGACAGGTCCAGATTTTCTACAAAATGGTTTGCGAGACCACTCTCTGAGCTTTATAGGGAGGAGTAAAAAAATGTAAACTGATCGTTTATGTCTTTTGGGTGTGATTTGATGGTGCCATCAGTGGATTCTATTTCTGTGATATAGTTGGCAGCCGAGAATTTGGGTAGGTGACGAGAAAGCAGCCTACTCGCACATTTTTCATGTTTGTAGTGGCTTTAAGTGTTCCTCATAAGGTAAATATGTTATCTAGTTAATGTCAAGGAAAAAGTCAATGTGAGACTTAAGTCCACAAAGTAATTTTCTGCTAAGAGTGTAGAATTGAGACGCCAGTTGCGCCTTAGGGCTACATTATTCTGGAGCCAAAGCTCCATGGTGAGTGGTCAGAGATGACTATACTATCATAATTCCACATTTTAACAAATGGAAGGATTTTTGTGTCTACAAGGGACAAAAATAAATCTTTGAATATATCTGATATTCCGCAAAAAAAAAAATAACTAAAAACTTGTTGAAAAATAAACAAGTGATTGAATTATAAATAAAGATTTCTACACACAGAAGTAATCATCAACTTAAAGTGCCCTCTTTGGGGATTGTAATAGAGATCCATCTGTATTAATGAACTTAATTCCAAAAATTTCTTCACAAAAAAAGAAATCTTTAACATCAATATTTATGGAACATGTCCACAAAAAAAATCTGGCTGTCAACACTGAATATTGCATTGTTGCATTTTTTTTTCACACTTTATGAACTTACATTTATATTTTCTTGAAGTATTATTCAATAAATATACTCATAAAGGATTTTTGAATTGTTGCTATTTTTAGAATATTTTTAAAAAATCTCACGTAGCCCTTGGAATACCTTCAAGTACCCCCAGGGATACGTGTACCCCCATTCGAGAACAACTGGTCTAGTTGATAGACAACCAGTTGTTGAAGCACAAACTTCACACTGTTGTTCTCAAAAAATAATAGTTTGCTCACACATTTTACTGCAAGTCAATTTCTCAGTTGCCTGTATATGCTTTGTTTTTGCCAGTTTACATACAGGTATGTGTAATAATGGAGGTTCCTAGTTCTTAGATTTCCTTTGTCTCGTGTGTTCTAGCAACAATTGGTCCGCCATCCAATGTGCGCCTGGCTACTCATGGAAGCAACCTCTCGGTTTCTATCTCTCATCCACTGACCAGTTTAAATTGCTCCATGACAGAAGAATTTTCCAAATTGTCCTACAACATCTTGTACTGGGAACATAATGAAGACATGCAGGTAAGTTTTCCCAATTATTCTTGACATAAATAGTACATGTTCTGACAACCACAAAACTCGATCGACAATTTCTTGTGGGTTTATTGATATCAACCGTTATGGTAAATATTAATTGAACTCCAAATTTAGGATGTTGCGATCAAAGTTTTACGCTGCCGATTCTGATACCCATCATACATACGCGAGTGAGATCAGCCGATACCAATCAAATGTATTAGCCATACATTTTTTAATATATTTATGGGGAGTAACAACATCAACACAATATTTAAACTATGACTGTATTCTCTTTTCTTACATACAAATGGTTGAGAAAAACAAAGTCAATAGTACACAACAATAAAACAAAAGCAAAAATCACCTGTACCACTGTAACTTCTACTCATTTAAACCATTTGGTTTTTGCCCTTAAAGTCCTCCTGTGTCAAGGGAATTATTTCCTGAGTTTATAAATGAACAAAATCAACAGAAAATGAAAATATTGATTTGATGATCCCTCAAGTAACACTTATATACTGATATAACCGGTAACATGGACACCACCAATTGGCAGACGATTCTTCCTCTTACGTGTCGCGTACTGACTGCAACGTTGCGGACACACCAATAGTTGTTGTTATATTTTCCTCTCTTGAGAACACTAATTAATTTACTCTATAATGACCTGTTAATAACTGCTTACTTTCTACTGTAAATTTGTTCCATCTACACTTCTTGAAGATTACTAGGCACTTAATTATTTCTTTGTGTTGTTTAAAGCCAGGTTAGCATAGTTATTAAAATGCCTGTTCCTGAGTTGCTCTTAGTGTTCAAAATATTTAGCCTAGTCCTCCATTGACAATATACTTAATGATATTTAAGACACTATGAAATGTAGTCTATATTCCGTAATGGGGTGATTATTTTTATTTTAGGGAAGTGGCTCCACACTGTATACCTGCCAGCTGCTCGGTAATAAAAAGCATTCATCGTAATTGCCAATCACGTAATTTTTCCCGACAATTGGCCGATATTTATTGGTTGGTGATTGAGCCGCACATCTCCACTCCATCAATAACTTTTGACGTTTCATTTTTTCATGAATGAATGAAAAATCATCTTGACAACCACACAGCTTACAAAAGATGGTCTTATAAAAGAACCACGTAGACTCTGAAACTGATGGCAGGTAACAAAAACGGAGAGTTAAGCAGTGTGGGATTACAAATTTAAAGGGCAGCCGGGTGTAGGGCATTTGCTCTAGTAAATGTTAGGAATGTATGTTTTAGTAACTGAATATACATTAGCTGTGTGTTTTCACATATTGTACATTTGGAATACCCTTTTCACGCTTTGTGTCTAGGATGAAAACAAATGTTTGCTGGTGTATAAAAGTGATCTCATACTGTACATATGATTTAAACTGGTAAATAACAACTTCCACATTTCTTTCAGGTATTAGAACCCAAGATTTTGAAGAGCGATAAGTCTGAAGTGACTCTGACAAACCTTAAATCTTGGACATTCTACTGTGTAAGGGTCCAGTCACGTTTCGACTTCTACAATAAGACCAGTACATTCACCTTATCCAAGTGTATTCAGACTGAAGGTAAAAAATTTTAAGTACCTTTTAGTACATTTTAAGACACAATTCTTGCATCTTGTTTTATTGAGGCTGTCTTTTCAAAACTGAAACTACATTTTGTTAACACCTTGGTATTGTAATTAAACCGACTGTGCGCACACACAATGGCCAAATTATTTCGAAATGTGAATTTATAGGGTGGGGAATGGTCAAAATACGGTCTGCTGACCCATAAGTTATCTTAAGAGGTATTATTATCATGGAAATTTACAATAACGTCATATTCCAGGAGTTATTTAAAGTAAGTAAGGTTAGCTATTCACTGTGTGCATCATGTATTTGTCGTCTACGCGTCTATTTATATGTAACAATCCGAACAACCTTTCTCACCTAAGGTGCGACTAACAAAAACTAACACATCAATTTAACACACATATGCCGCATAAAGTAACATACCCACTGAACCTTGTGGACATTATAAAATGTCGAATCATCTTAGAGATGTTATAATTACACCTATACTATTCCACTGCAAAACATGATGGGTAATATGCAAAACACTCTGTTGCCACACTTTGCCATGTTTAGTGCATTTTAGCTTTTAGATGTTTGACTGCAAAACATTTAGGTGTCAAAAAAGTAAACAAGATAGTAGTCAGACTTTTACATACTCTTAATATTCAATGTTTATGGTTAGTAATACTTATTGCAATATCTTCACAGTCTGATGGGGTCATTGTAAATACAGTTAAGTTATGTGTTGTTGTTAAGGCTGTTAGCCACAGCTCGCTTCAATTAATGCTTGAGCAAACTGAAGTCCATAATCCATCACGCAGGTCTGGAACTGTCACCCATTTCTCTCCCAAAACGCTACACAATTGAATGTTTCGCAGTTAAATGTAAACGCCCACTCTCTATAACAATACTCCTTATTACCCACCATAACAACAACCAGATTTTTATCACAGAAATGAGCGAACTGCTCTCATTCTGCGCATCATCACTTAGTATTCTGATACTTGGAGACCTAAACATCCACACCCTCAAATTCCTCTGCTGCTGAATTTTTTGAGCTCCTGGACTGCTCCAATATCAGACATGTCGAGGTCCCCATTCACAAGAAGGGCAATACCCTCGACCTAAAGATCACTGACTCTGTCCCCATCTCTCACCCCAATGTTTATGACCTGGATGTAGGTTTGTACAGTAAACCTGTACTAATAAAGTACCGTGATACTAATTGATTGAAATCAGTACCGTACTGCCTTTGGAAAGTACCGTTTTCGTTCTTTCATCTGCGACGGTGACTACAGAGCCGAGGCGCATGATGTTGAGTGGGTCATGTTGAGGAAGTATGGCAAAAAACGACATATCTACTGGTTAAAAAAACAGGGTGGGTGAAGCGCAATATCGAGGTATTTGGGCTTCAAAACTAACGATAAAGGTGACTCTTTAAATAAGGAAGCTCCGCGTTTCAAGTGTTGCTTTTAAACCCGCCTTGCCAAATGTGGCGATTAGTATTACCACATTTGCTTCAAACATAAGTTAACATTTAAATAATAAGCATTCAAATCTGCACTGTGAATTTTAAAGAGTGACAGGTAATAATGTAGTTGTTACACCTGCTGTTCTGCTCCGGTGCAAACTGTAGTCAAGGAGCAAAGCGCAGACGTCTGCTTGCTTTATTATTAGTTTTGCAGGACACAACCGGATCCGTTTATTTTTTTACTGCACAGTGCATGCATGCGCTACCGCCCACTCACTCACTGACGTCACTCAGACAACACGTTGCCGTTTACACAAAAACACACGCCGTTAAATATTAGGGTAATTAAGACCACCCATTTAACATCATCGAGTGCAAGTAAAATGACTGAGTTTGGTAACAAATTGCTACGATTTGTGTTTTATCTTTAACAAATGTGTATTTTACCTGCTACATGGCTTATCTGGGTACATTTATCCATATTTTTGTTTTAGTACTTACTGATAATTTTATTTTTCCTACAGCACAGATCAGGATTGACATAGTTCATGAATAATTTCATATCATGTTAGTAAAGCTTTTTTATTATATTCTAATCAAATTCTTGATTTTGGAAAATTGTAAATTGTTCTTTGAGTCCAACAAGAAAAACACAATGTGTTTAATGCCCTTTAATTTATATCTTAACCTTCTAAAATTTTTGTTTGAGTGCAATAGGAAACATGTTTATTGCATTGTAAGATAAGATTTTCTGTGGAAATAAAGCCAGAATTTAAATTTTTTTGTAGTTCCGTTTATTTGTAAAAGTATCTATACATTTTAGTACCTGTACAAAATTATTGGTATCGGGACAACCCTACCTGGATGTCTCTTACCATAAAATAATTTAAATTATTTTATGGTAAGAGAATATACTCCAAACCATGTCACAGTATCTATTTCAGGAGTACATAAATTCCACTAACTTAAACTTGGACATTAACAACCTGTGTACTGTTTCCCACTTTTCCTCAGTCAGTGACTCTGTTAAATATTATAATAATAGTCTCCAGAACATTGTTGAGATACATGCTCCTGTCAGGTCGCGCGCGTGTGGTCACCTTCAAAACGTCTGCCCCGTAGTTCACGAGTGATCTCCGGTAGATGAAATTGGCTAGGCAAGCTCTTGAGCGAAGACAATTTACAACGGGCATAAATGTACACAAAATTGCCTATATAGAACACCGAAACAGCTACAGCAGAGCACTTGCCACTGCCAGATCACAATATTATCCAAACATGATCGGCAATAATCCTGGCAACTTTTCTATATTATCAATCATACATAGATAGATGGATAGTGCTTTATTGATTCCTTCAGGAGAATTCCCTCAGGAAAATTAAAATTCCAGCAGCAGTGTACAGAATTGAAATAAAGTAAAGTAAATAATGGGGTTAGAAATGGAAACAAAATAGAAAAATATTACAATAAGAATGAAAATAAAAATCAACAATGAGAATACAAATATAACCGTAAAATAAGAATATAACAATAGAAACTTGGCAGTAGTGACCATGTTATGAAAAAAGTATTGCACTGTTATTGTTATTGTATCATCTGCTCAAACCCCAAACCCATACTTGCAATAACACCACAAAGTAACTTCACCTCAAGGGTAAACATCCGCTCTACCGCTGGACTCACCAAACCAAAGCCAATCATCTTTCTAAGCTTTGCTTTACCACAGCGAGACAGATTGAGGACATCATCCGGAAAATGAAACCCTCAACAAGCCCCCTGGATCCTCTCCCCACCCCCTGATAAAAACTAATTCCACCAACATTAGCCCCCTCATAACCAAAATAATAAATCCCTCTCTCCAGAGCAGAAAAAATCACACATACACCAAAAACGGCAATAATCTCTGTCTGGACTGGAGCCTGCATTGCCTCAGACTGGAAGTCTCTGCAGAGAGTGGAGAGGACAGCGGAAAAGATCATCAGGACTCCTCATCCTCCTATCCAAGAGATCACAAAAAGCCGCTGCCTGACCAGGGCTCAGAACATCTGCAGAGACTCCTCCCACCCCCACCAAGGACTGTTTTCACTTCTGGACTCTAGAAAGAGGTTCCGCTGCCTCCGTAGCAGAACCTCCAGGTTCTGTAACAGCTTCTTCCCTCAGGCCACAAGACTCTTGAACGCATCATAATAATCCTCTCAATTCCCCCCAAAAATTGATTAATTTGCTGGAATATAAAGACAATATAACCTACATTCATAAACGTAGATGCACATCCAAAAGTGGAATGTATTAATCTGTGCAGTAATTATTTATTTATATCTGCACCTTATTGCTATTTTATCCTGCACTACCATGAGCTAATGTAATGAAATCTCATTCTTATCTAAAGTAAAGTTCAAATTTGAATGAAAATAAAAAGGAAGTCAAGTCTATAATCAAACCTCATCTAAAGAAACCCTCCCTCGATCAAAAAGTATGTGTATGTTTTTTGTGTGCTTTTAACTTGCCATTGGAGCACTTTTAAATTTTTTTTTTTTTTTAGAATATAAAGTGTTTATGCATAAAATGAATTATTATTATTATTCATTTTGTGGTTTATCATTTTAAACAGGCCCTATCCCATTGTGGAAGAGGATTTTGTACTTCCTGGGCTCTTTTTTCCTGTTTTTTCTGGTGGTTCTGCTCCTCTTGTATATTTCATTGAAGTGCTACTGGACAGTCAAGGAAACTTTCTACCCCAAGATCCACCTTCCACCATTCTTTCAAAAGGTATGCGACACAATGCAAAAAAGGAAGTGATTCTAAAACAATAAATAGAAATGTCTGTTTTTTTTGTTTGTTCTATGAATATCACAATCCCATATATTTGTTTTTCTATCTTTTTGTGAGTCCCACTCCTAAGATAAACCTGAGTCTTTGTTGTTAATTATTAGTGTAGTCTCAAAAGTGGATTTTTTTTCAGGTTTAGCTTTTCACAGCAAGATTTATCTCCCTAAAATAATACAATGTAGCATCACACTGTACTTCTTTGTGGAAACTGGGTTTGACGAGATTGGAGTTGAAGCTCTGAGACTGTGCAACAGAGGGGTTAGGGGTTGAAAAGAAGAGAGACTCGAGCACTACTGAAGAAAAGTATATTTTAGGACATCATACATGCACAAAGACATGCACCTGGGGATAGGTTGATTGGCAACACTAAATTGGCCCTAGTATGTAAATGTGAGTGTGAATGTTGTTTGTATCTCTGTGTTGCCCCTTTGATGAGGTGGCGGCTTGTCCAGGGTGTACTCCGCCTTCCGCCCGATTGGAGCTGAAATAGGCGCCAGGGACCCCAAAGGGAATAAGCGGTAGAAAATGGATGGATGGATACATGCACAAACAAACATCACTTATGTCATTTATCACGAACCCAGTAGTGATGTGAATCCCTAAACATTTGTAAAGATATTGTCTATTAAGGTTGCACTGGTTGTGGTTATTTTGCTAGGCTTTGTAATTAATGGGTATAGCCCTTTTTCATATAATATCTCAACAAAAATCTGAGGTTTGTTTATGCTAATCTACCTTTAGAATATCAATATTATAATCTCCACAAATTACAAGAGTTCTTTTTTTAAATTTAAACAGTTAATCATACACTCTAATTTATCCATGAAGGTTTCCACTTTTGATCCTGGTTTTCTAGATACAAATTAGGGGTGTGGGAATAAATCGATTTGAATTTGAATCGCGGTTCTCACGTTGTGCGATTCAGAATCAATTCTCATTTTTTTAAAAATCGATTTTTTTTATATATATATATTTTTTTTTAAATCAATCCAACAAAACAAAACAGCAATACCATAACAATGCAATCCAATTCCAAAACCAAACCTCACCCAGCAACACTCAGAACTGCAATAAACAGAGCAATTGAGAGAAGACACAAACACGACACAGAACAAACCAAAGGACTGAAACAAATATTATCAACAACAGTATCAGTATTAGTTATAATTTCAGCATAGCAGTGATTAAAAATCTCTCATTGACATTATCATTAGACATTTATAAAAATAAAAAAAAGAACAATAGTGTCACAGTGGCTTACACTTGCATCGCATCTCATAAGCTTGACAACACACTGTGTCCAATATTTTCACAAAGATAAAATAAGTCATATTTTTGGTTCGTTTAATAGTTAAAACAAATTTACATTATTGCAATCAGTTGATAAAACTGTCCTTTACAATTATAAAATATATATATTTTTTAAATCTACTACTCTGCTTGCATGTCAGCAGACTGGGGTAGATCCTGCTGAAATCCTATGTATTGAATGAATAGAGAATCCTTTTAAATCGGGAAAAAATCGTTTTAGAATTGAGAATCGTGTTGAATTGAAAAAAAATCCATTTTGAATCGAATCGTGACCACAAGAATCGATATTGAATCGAATCGTGGGACACCCAAAGATTTGCAACCCTAATACACATGCAACAACAATGTTTCTGTTTTGTTCTAATTCTATCTCAACAGCTACACACTCCATTAAATAATTTTTGGCCATTGATTTAACTGGTCTGCATTTGAGTTCACTATATGTATATAGAGGGCCACTGCCCATCCAGTCCTATTGGCTCTGCTAATGACATACAGATCATAGCCCTTTATTTTTAGATCAACCTCCTTGCCTTTCTTTATCCATGTTTCGGATAAAGCAATTATTTTAAATCTACTTTTAAGTGACTCCAAAACATTTTTGATTTTAGAGAGGTGTTTTGATAGACTTCTACAATGTAAAATGAATCAAAGAAAATGTATTTTTTATGCGTCATCAAGTTGTTCCTCAGTATAATACTGGCAATAATCCTATATGCTTAAATATGAGTCTCTGAATCCTCTTCATTCTCAGAATCAAATGTGCCACTTTCTGTATAATCAACACTTGAAAGGGCTTCAGTATTGAAAGGAAGAGTCATGAGTTCCTTACAGGAGATCCAATAATCAAGCAAAAAAGAAGAAAACAAAAAAGACAAATGCACTCACTATTTTCATTTGTACTGATCCAGGTCTTTCAATTTTCCCATCACAATCCCTTTGGCTTGTTCTGCTGGTCCGTTCGTCCGGATGAAAACTTTTCCATTCCTGGTCGAGGTTGATTGGATTTTATTTTGCTTTTTGAGGATCCGGCTGATCCAAGCAATTTCCGCATTTTTATTTTTCATGTGGTCATTTAGATAAACTCCATTACCTTTGAATTTCTTAGCTTCCTTCAGAATTTCCACTTTGTGCTTTTTATTTGCAAACTTGATGATGACTTTAGGCTTTTTTTTTTTTTTTTTGTCCTTACTTGGAAGACTGTGACATGCTGATATGTACTGACTGTCCAAAGGAATGTGTTTACTCTTCACGTAGCATACCACTTGTTGCTCCAAGGTGTCAAGCTCTTCAGATGCTGCATCCTTACCATGCTGGTCATCAGGTGGCCCAGCAACCAGGGCATAACTCTGATGCCTGGTCTCCAGGCCGGTGACCACAATGTCATCAGCTTTGGAATACTGTTCCAAGTTATCCACCCTTTGTTCTAGGAGCTCAATCCGTTTATTCTTTTGTTGGATGATAGCCTTTAGCTGCCTGATCTCCTCCATGAGGCTTGACAGTTTCCTCTGTTGTTCCACCACTTCACTTAGTTCCCTTGACATAAAGTTTAGGGAATCTTTAATTCCCGCTATTTCAGCTGCTAACTTTGTGTTGGTAGTCATTGTTCGTCGAGCAATCTTGACTTTTGTAGGATGTCAGTGCATTTTGATGATTTTAGTGGATTTCATTAGGCCTTTCAGCAGAGAGAAACAGTTGCAGCTATCTTGCTCAAAAGCCACGCCAATCTGGGGAAGGAAAAACCCCAGTAGGGCGAAACAGAAGAAACCTTGAGAAGGGATCACAGATGTAGGGACTCCCTTCCAGGGTGATCGCCTGCACTGAATGTCAAGTTGCTACAGTTAATAAATTGTTAAATAATATTGTTAGATGTATTTGTTGTTAGATTAATAGATACATTGGGAGTCCAGTCTATTGGGGAACCAGCAAATAGTCATGTCAGGAGTGTATTTTCTTACAGGCTAATATAGTCAGCTATGCAGAGATGTGTATAGCTGTGCATGGAAGAGTGGTCCATCTCGAGTCTCAGTTCAGGTCAGCTAACACTACCTCCAGATTGGTTCCTCTCCAAAAATCAACTTTGGATACCTGGTATCCTCTTTTGGCAGGAGAGTGTTCTATTTTGGTTTCATCTTACCACATGACATTCTCCCAATCCTCTGCTGTATCATCCATGTATCCATTTTGGTAAAAACTCAACTCGTCGTGTCTGGAGGAAAAAGAATACTGAGTTGGATCCCAAGAACACCAAACCTACTGTGAAGCATGGGGGTGGAAACATTATGCTTTTTCTGCTAAGGGGACAGGACGATTGATCCGTGTTAAGGAAAGAATGATTGGGGCCATGTATCGTGAGATTTTGAGCCAAAACCTCCTTCCATCAGTGAGAGCTTTGAATGGTTGACCAAATACTTATTTTCCACCATAATTTACAAATAAATTCTTTAAAATTCATACAATGTGAATTCTTGGATTTTTTTTTCACAATCTGTCTCACAGTTGAAGTGTACCTATGATGAAAATTACAAACCTCTGTCATCATTTTAAGTGAGAGAACTTGCACAACCGGTGGCTGACTAAATACTTTTTTGCCCCACTGTAGTTTACCACAACCAGGTGTGAATGAATGTTGAGTCCCACTTCTCTGTGAGCGCTTTGAGTGTCTAGAAAAGCGTGATATAAATCTAAGTTTTTTATTTTTTTAAACTGTTGCTGGTAGGACATTTCAGAGTACTGGGGTCCGAAAAAAAAGCTTTTGAGCCTGCAGACTTTTTTGGGGCTCAATGAGTATGTTTTTGAAATTTAGCTTTTGGGATGGAACATAGGGCACAATACAATCAGCAAGATAAGATGGTGCTTAACCATTTATCATTTTGTACGTAAGTAATAAATCTTAAAATCGCACCTTAAATGTACCGAGAGCCAGTGCAAGTGGATCAGTATAGGTGTAATATGATGGAACTTTCTTGTCCTAGTTAAAGGTCTAGTAACCGCTTTTCGTACCAACTGCTATCTTACCTCTCTACCCTGATGTATGGTCACATTCCTAATTGGGACGATAAA
Source organism: Nerophis ophidion (assembly GCF_033978795.1). Lineage (NCBI taxonomy): Eukaryota > Metazoa > Chordata > Actinopteri > Syngnathiformes > Syngnathidae > Nerophis > Nerophis ophidion. The sequence continues at coordinate 20,547,152 of NC_084623.1, forward strand.
TTGCATTTTACACTTTGACTCCCAGGAGATTTTATATTAAAGTAACTCTGGTTGATTCTGTTCTTTATTGTTTGCATGGCTTTGGCTCGCAGCACATGCTATGTAGAATAGAATATAATCAAACTTTATTGTCCTTGTCCTTGAAAAGTACTGCAAAATTACATTTTCAGTACGAACCTGTTCAACCGCAGACATACGCTGTTCAAGGAAGACAGAACAGCAACAATAAAAAAGGTGGTCAAAGTTTAACATGGGAGGAGGATGAATTAAAAAAAAGGTAATCCCTGACAATGCTTATATATGATGTGGAGGGGCTCATTTTGGGGGCAAAAAAAACCCTCAAACAACAATGAGCACACAGAAAACTAGAGACTTGCAATGGGGGAGTCCCTCATGTACCTGGCAGCAAACGTCTCATCAGGACAGGCAAGTTGCCTCGAATCTGTACTTTATGTTGAAAATATTTAGGCAATTAAATTGAGAGATCTGTTTAAATTTTCGATGAGTGCAAAAGTGAGGCACTTAGAAAGTTAGGACAAGACATAACCAGAGAAGTGGAACAACAGAAATCACACAGAGGGAGGGAAATGAGACCGTTTTCGTTGAGAACCAAGGAGGAAAGATGTCTTTTTTTGTAGTAAAATAGTAGGATTTACAGCACTATATACCAAACAACTTCAGTTTCATTAGTGGCTGTAGATGGAAAGATAGATGAATACATTGAAGAAATATGCCATGTTATGTCATTTTTAACCAGTGAATTTTCTAATGACCCACATCATTTTTCCAGGATTCTCATGACTCCTTTGGATCCGATATTCCTTGTCTACCATACTTGGGCTCAGAAGTATTTTGTGACGAAGTTCTGATATGTGAAAAACCCCAAGGATTTCACAGTCTTCCCTCAGAAGTTCTCGCCTCAAGCCAGGAACCAAATAGCAGGTTAAGTCACAATTCTTTCTCAATGATCATTTTAAAGAGGACAAATTATTTTGTGAAAAACTCCCTTTTTAATTATTTGTATACACATATTAGTTAATTGCTGATCTAATTTGTAATATCTGCAGTGCACAAGTAACTTTGGTAATGCACCCTGCATCTGCAATGACCCAACTTTACATAGCTTGCATGCATTTAGATGCCCTTCAAACATAGCACCTTAGCAATAGTACACATAAATGTGTCGCGTGTGTGTGCGCGTGTGTTAGCGCGTGTGTGTGTGTGCGCGCAGCCTCCTGAGAACCGAGGGAAAAAAAGTATTTCCATTAAATCCTTGTAGATGAGACGGCTACTCACAATTTATAATTTTAGAAAAACATATTTATTTTAGATTTTACAGCAGTGCTGCACAATAGTGTATAAAGCTGACATTGGGATTTGTACGTGTGTGGGGAAAGTGGAAAGCAGAACAGGTTGTGAGCATGGCTTACTGTACTGACAGGTCTGCTTATCACAATGTCGCTTAAATAATGTTTGCTGATACATTTTTACACCTGGAATTTCTAGTTTATACATTGTAGAATCTAAAGCCTGTTAATGTTTTTAAAGTACCGTATTTTTCAGAGTATAAGTTGCTCCGGAGTATAAGTCACACCTGCCGAAAATTCATAATAAAGAAGGAAAAAAACATAGAAGTCACACTGGAGTATAAGTTGCATTTTTTGGGGAAATTGATTTGATAAAACCCAACACCAAGAATAGACATTTGAAAGGCGATTTAAAATAAATAAACGATAGTGAACAACAGTCTGAATAAGTGTACGTTATATGATGCATAAATAACCAACTGAGAAGGTGCCTGGTATGTTAACGTAACATATTACGGTAAGAGTCGTTCAAATAACTATATCATATAGAACATGCTATACGTTTACCCAACAATCTATCACTCCTAATTGCTGAATCCGATGAAATCTTATACGTCTAGTCTCTTACGTGAATGAGCAAAATAATATTATTTGATATTTTACGGTAATGTGTTAATAATTTCATACATAAGTCGCTCCTGAGTATAAGTCGCACCCCCGGCCAAACTATGAAAAAAAAACTGCGACTTATAGTCCGAAAAATACGGTAAGTGACATTATTCTTGCTAATCAGACTAAGGTAGAAATAGAGAAAAGAGGCACGATAGGCCAGGGGTCTTCAACTATTTCCTCATGCGAAGGTCCGGGATTGATAGATTAGTTATTGTTATTAGTTGTTGTTGATAGACTACAAATCTGCGTTATAAAAATTCCGAACATTATATTGTGACGCAAAACATAAGTAAATTATCGGAATGAAAATTTGTGTTACTTATTCTGAGTAAAATACACTGTGATGGCGCCTTTATAGTTAACCCACTTACAGCAAGTGTATTGATAAGTTATAACATGTGTTTTCCTTTACTGTTTTGCAGTGGTCAGGATAGTCTTTGGGATGTAAGAAGAAGCCAAGACTCTGGAGTTTACTGTACAGAAGGCAGCGAGAGCCAACAGCAGAGTAACAGCAGTTATTCTTCCTCTGGCGCCAAATTGTCTTATCTTGTTTACCAAGATCAGAAGAAAATGAAAAATATGATTAGAATAATGCCACAGTGTTCTCAAATTACTGCTGTTCAGTAGCAAGCAGCCTTATCAACTCCGCCCAATACGATATATTCCACTGTTAGAGACTCAGAACAATAGTTGTTGTGCTTATTGTTGTTGGGTAAATACGGAATCTATCAGCCTTTGTTTTTACTGACATATAGTGCTGGGTTGCTCGTGACGTCAGGACTGGAAAACATTCCTCGCAAGAAGTCAATTGAAAGCAGAGTGAAAATGCAGAATGCAGGCACTAGTGCCTGAGGAAATGGTTCCAATAGCGATTTTGGTAAAACGTGTTTTAGAATTCCTAAGAGAGTTCATTATAAATCGAAAACGTTTTTTAAAGGGGCCTTAAAAAGCAAAACCAACTTTTCTAACCGGATGGTATCTGCTTATCCGTATTTCGGGTCCCCATGAATTCCGAAAATTTGAACTCAAATAGTGGAGGCATTGCAGAGATATTTAGAAAATCTCAATCAATCAAAGTTTTGTTTGTATGGCCCTTAATCACAGGTGCCATGAAGGGCTGCACGAACCACAATGACATTACTGGTCTGAACCCACATCTGGTAAAGGTAAACCCAACACTGGAATACACAGAGACCTTGGGAAGGGACCGCAGATGTGGGCACCCCTCCACATGGGTGATTGGCTGCAATGGATTCCAAGTGGGTACAGTTATTGAAAATGATTCATGATAATGTGAGAGTCCAGTCCATCAGGGGGGAGCAGAGGGTGGTAGGAGGTCTCTATGCAGGTCATAGAGGAGTGGTCCACCCTGGGTCGTGACTTGGAACAGCTAGCATATCCTCCAGACTGGTATTTCTTTAGGGATTATCCGTGGCCACCTGGTAACCTCTCCATGCAGGGGGGTGGCAGGTCAACTGGTCTTCAACAGTCTATTTAAAAGCCAGAGTATATGGATGAGTTTTAAGGTGGAACTTAAATGCCTTTACCTAAATAAACAAATAGCTTGCCTTTCTTCATACTTCCTCCAATCGAGCTGTTTGGAATTTACTCTGTCCTGTGATGTGGTCTGCCCTATCTCGTCAGCGGATAACTCCATATATGGTAAAGTTTTACCCAGAGAGCTTAGCGCGAGTCTGCACTGTAGTCGATAAGGTCCTTCTTTTTCGCTATCATCTTGTTGTGGTGCAGCAGGGGACGGCGTGGCGAAGTTGGGAGAGTGTCCGTGCCAGCAATCTGAGGGTTACTGGTTCAATCCCCACCTTCTAGCATCCTATTCACGTCCGTTGTGTCCTTGGGCAAGACACTTCACCCATGCTCCTGATGGGTCCTGGTTAGCGCCTTGCATGGCAGCTCCTGCAATCAGTGTGTGAATGTGTGTGTGAATGGTTGAATGTGGAAATACTGTCAAAGCGCTTTGGGCTCCTTAAAAAGGGGTAGAAAAGCGATATACAAGTACAACCATTTAACATTTTTTATTTAGCCTGGCTCACATCTACATGTCTCACCCACTGTTGCCATTTCTAATACAAATGAGTCTATAGTTTGAACTTATATCCGTTAGCAGATTCACTATAGAAGCACTAAAAACTACAACAAAGATGGCGGGGAGAAGACACTGTCGAAGTGGAGGCACATCGTAAAGAGACGTTTACAAAGCATCTTAAAGATGGACTGCAAAACATAATCTATGCAATATTTTAACCAAGAAACCAACATTACATGTTATGTAGACCACAAGGAAGTGTTTTAAATGGAGATTTTGTTTTGTAACATGACCGTTTAAAACAGGGGTCGGGAACATTTTTGGCTGAGAGAGCCATGGAAGCCAAATATTTCAAAATGTATTTCCGTGAGAGCCATATAACATTTTTTAACACTGAATACAACTAAATGCATGCATTTTTAAGACCAACATTTTGAGAGTATAATAAGTCTCTAATTGTTTTTAACAACATTGTTATTCTAAAGTTAATCAATAATAAATATAATACTTTTTACCATTAATGCGACATCTTGAACAGGTGTGATAGAAAACGGATGGTAGGATTAAAATGCACGAGAATGTTTTGTAACTTTAATGTTATTTTAAACACTGTGATTACCAGCGGAATTATTAATTACTTATCGTGTTAAGCAATGTCAGCTAAGATTTTTATCTGAGAGCCAGATGCAGTCATCAAAAGAGCCACATCTGGCTCTAGAGCCATAGGTTCCCTACCCCTGCTTTAAAACAACCAAAAAGACGCAGAGAGAAGTATCTGTTTTAAGACGAGTCAACACCACCATGGATTTTGGACTGACCTCTTTGTTTATGACTGTATAATCCTATAATAAACTATAAAAGCCTATTCATGATGTATTAACTTTTCTCCATATACTTACATATGAGCAGCTTTCTTTAGGAAACTTGCACATTGAATGGATTTGTGCCTTGCAATGTGTGTGCGCAGCAATAGTTAAAGAAAATCTTGGTAAATAGTTTCAGTAAACTAGATAAAAAAATCTCTCATAGCCTGCATATTCCATAGCAACAACATACTGTTCTACTATCTTGATAAAGCTAAATATTGCTGAAAACAGACTGAGGCCAAAGAAAATAAACATAGCCATAGCACACAAACGTCTGTTAGAGGGAAACATCAAAGAACACAAAGGACATAAAAATAAAAGCAGTGCTGATGCAACCAGCCACTTCTACACACAGCCACAAAAGTAAACAACAACCAAAAACACACACTGTGGTGGCCTCTGCGGTGTGCCACGCCATCGTCTGGGGTAGGGGGAGCACGGCCAGAGACAGGAACAGACCCAGCAAAGCAACCAAGATTGCAGACTCCACCCTCGGCCACCTACCAACTCTCCAGTCCGTGTGGATGAGCGAGGTTACGTCCAAGGAGACCAAGGTGTCCGATACCTGGTTACATCTAAAATAAAAAAAGATGTACGTCTAAATGGTAAATTGGTTAGACTTGTATAGCGCTTTTGTCCCACACGCCATTAGACTGTACAACTCCTCTCTGGGACGGGGGACGGGGGGTACTAGGATGACAGGGGATGCAAAACATTAACAGTGCAATACGTTTTCATAACATGGTCACTACTGCCTACTTTGTCTTGTTATATTCTTATTTTACTGTTATATTGTTATTCCCATGGTTTTTATTCTTTTTGTAATATTTCTCTATTTTGTTTCCTTTTAAACCCCCATTATTTACTTTTTACTTTTTTGTTTAAATTGATCTCAACTCTGTACACTGCTGCTGGAATTTTAATTTTCCTGAAGGAACTCTCCTGAAGGAATCAATAAAGTACTATCTATCTATCTATCTATCTATCTATCTATCTATCTTTTCTACCTTCAAAGTACTCAAAGCACTTTGACACCATTTCCACATACACCCATTCACACACTGATGGCAGGAGTTGCCATGCAAGGTTCTAGCCCAGTGGTTCTTAACCTGGGTTCGATCGAACCCTAGGCGTTCGGCGAGTCGGCCTCAGGGGTTCGGTGGAGCCTTTGCCACGGAGGTAAAGACACATCCGACATATCGTGTAAATAAAAACTTCTCCCTATCGGCGTATTATGGATACCCCCAATCAATGTTCCCTCTAATTTTCCATCTGATTTGCAGGTTGTTTGATTGAGCGATTGAAACTTTTACTCGCAGATTGCAAAGGAAGAGAATACATTATATGAAACAGTACAGTTTACACAGTACAGTACATATTCCATACAATTGACCACTAAATGGTAAAACCCGAATAAGTTTTTCAACTTGTTTAAGTCGGGTTCCATGTTAATCAATTCATATTAATGTGTATAAGGTGTGTAATTTGTTGTGAGTTCATGTACTATGTTGGTTTTGTTCTTTAAACAAGGTGATGTTCATGCACAGTTCATTTTGTGCACCAGTAAAAAAACATATGACTTTTTCTTGAATTTGAAAAAGAACATTTTATTTTTCACTAAAGAAGGGTTCGGGGAATGCGCATATGAAACGGGTGGGGTTCAGTACCTCCAACAAAGTTAAGAACCATTGCTCTAGCCACAACACATCAGGAGTAAGGTTGAAGTGTCTTGCCCAAGTACACAACAGACGTGGTTAGGAGGAGAGAAAGCCAGGGACCGAACCAGGAACCCTAAGGTGACTGGTGCGGCCGCTTTACCAACTGAGCCGGGCCGTTCCCGGCATCTTCACTACAAGTGTCCATAATGATCAAGGGTTTTTGCTATTCATGTTTCGACTAAATGGCTGTTGGAACAAAGAAGGACGTGCTTTGTTTCAGCTGCTGCTCTGGTCCCGCCAGGACGGTTAATAGTCTCCCGTATGGCTTGCAGCTTGTCTCTCGTCCATTTTTTCAACTACAGTGTCCAATGTGTCCAACCCTTTCTCCAGCTATGCGCTTTTTGATGATAATGTGAACGTGACCCGATCGTCCGCATCGATTGCATATCTGATATTCAGTTGTGATCAAAATTATTGAACCCCCACACAATTTTGGTGTTTTAGCAAGTTGGACATTTATTCCGTATTTTGTTTATAGTCATATTAAATAAAGATGCGTTAAACAGACAAATGCAACTTAAAATGTAACACTGTATTTTACAAAATACCAAAAAATGAAATTTTTCGTAATATCTCATTGACAAAATTATTCAACCCCTTGAAGATCATAACTCTTAAGAACAAAATTTGAATCAGGTCTTTTCAATCAGGTGTTGAAAACACCTGTAGATATGATTAGAACCGTAACGAGCAACAATTAAACTGATTGAAAAAGACTGACGCTCAGCTTCTTGTAGATGGTCAATGGTGTATTTGCAACATGGTGAAGTCCAGGGAGTGGTCAAAGAAGTCAAGAGAGGAGGTAATTTCTCTTCATAAGAAAGGATATGGATATAAGAAAATAGCAAAGACATTACACATTCCAAGAGACACAGTTGGGAGGATAATTCGCAAGTTTAAAGCTAAAGGCACAGTCGAAACACTACCTGGGCGTGGTAGAAAGAGGATGCTGTGTGCGTACAGTGGTGAAAACCCCCCAGGTAACAGCTGTGGAACTACAACAGGACATTGCAGAGGGGGGAATGCAGATTTCGTCCCAGACAATAAGGCGCGCACTACGAAATGAAGTCCTCCATGCCAGAACTCCCAGGCGCACCCCTTTTCTGACTACCAGGCATAAGAAAAATAGACTCCACTATGCCAAAAATCATCTGGACAAACCCCAAAGGTTTTGGGAAACTGTTCTATGGAGTTATGAGACAAAAGTGGAACTCTTTGGGCCTATGAATAGACGTTATGTCTGGAGGAGAAAAAAATGAAGCTTACAAAGAGAAGAACACCTTTCCTACTGTTAAGCATGGTGGAGGGTCAATCATGCTCTGGGGCTGTTTCTCTGTCTCAGGTACCGGGAATCTCCAGCGCGTTCAAGGCATTATGATTTCTATTTCTTACCAGGATATATTAGCTGAAAATGTCATGTACTCAGTGACGAAGCTGAGGCTTGGGAGAGGTTGGACCTTCGCAGGAGTGAGAAGAGGTTTTAAATTAATTAGCGCCCCGGCGGCAATTCAAGGAAATACGGTAATTGACAACTTGTCAATTACCGTATTCCCTTGAATTGACAAGAGTATGACTATAATAGAATTGCTTGTCAATGACAAGCAATTCTATTATAGTCATACTCTTGTTTGCTAGCGGCTACAATTTCAGTACTATTGAAGATCTCGACTCTGTGGAAATATTATTTTCACAAAATACAACCAATAGTACGTTAATGTTAAATCTTACTTGTGAAAAGTCATCCCCCGATTCCTATTTTCAACAGTCCATTCATTTGAGCAGGAAAACGATGAACACCAGCCCGGAATGTTTGTTTCCTACCTGTCAACTATCAGTTTAGGCTGCTCGATGGCTCCTCATCACCACTTCAAGATGGCGGCCGAATTTCTCTCGTTACAGCAGCCAATGCTGGGTCAAGCTTACCAGTGATGGAGACGACATGGTGTTTTTACGCATGCGCGGACTCATAGAGTCTTCCGGTATCGATAGCATAATAGTGACCAGAGGAAACGAAAGTTAAAAAACTCATTAGCTCTCGCCTCCAACGGTCTCTTCGGTAGCCTTGAATAGTCGAACTGAAACCCCCCTGGCGAGTGCAATATTTGGACTTATATCTGTGAAATGACACGGTCACAATGGTTCTACTTCTAATGTGTTTTCACTTCGTCGCCCAAGGTAAGTGAGCAAATTGCCGTTGTGTTTTCCTTTTTTTTTTTACTTCAATACTTCTTTAGATATGACATAAAACAACCATAAATCTTACACATAGCTAAACCTCACTTGTCACTATTACGTAAATGAATCCAAAATATCTGCAATGTGCGATTGCTGTCATTGCCGAGGAAATTGTAATTAATGCTGTCTAGAATGCTCTCAAATATTAACACTGAATTAGTAATTTTACTCTTGGTTTTATTCGTATGCAATAATCATATCTAATATCAATCTTGTTAAATAACATAAAACCATGTGCTGATAACAAAAAACATTATTTATTCAACACATAAACCTGAGATTTTGTAAGGCGTATTACAAACCCCATTTCCATATGAGTTGGGAAATTGTGTTAGATGTAAATATAAACGAAATGCAATGATTTGCAAAAATTTTTTTAACCCATATTCAGTTGAATGCACTACAAAGACACAATATTTGATGTTCAAACTAATAAACTTTATCTTTTTTGCAAATAATAATTAACTTAGAATTTCATGGCTGCAACACGTGCCAAAGTAGTTGGGAAAGGGCATGTTCACCACTTTGTTTCATCACCTTTTCTTTTAACAACACTCAATAAACGTTTGGGAACTGAGGAAAGTAATTATTGAAGCTTTGAAAGTGGATTTTTTTCCCCATTCTTGTTTTATGTAGAACTTCAGTCGGTCAACAGTCCGGGGTCTTTGCTGTCGTATTTTATGCTTCATAATGCGCCACACATTTTCGATGGGGGACATGTCTGGACTGCAGGCGGGCCAGGAAAGTACCCGCACTCTTTTACTACAAAGCCACGCTGTTGTAACACGTGGCTTGGCATTGTCTTGCTGAAATAAGCAGGGGCGTCCATGATAACGTTGCTTGGATGACAACATATGTTGCTCCAAAACCTGTATGGACCATTCAGCATTAATGGTGCCTTCACAGATGTGTAAGTAACCCATGCATTGGGCACTAGGGATGCGCGGTTTGGGGTCTCATCCGCGGATAAACAGCGGGTCGGGCGGTTGACATGACGAAAAAATAGATTTTAATTATATTCGGGCGGGTGGCGGTTGAACCATCCGGAAATATTTGATATACATGGTTCTGGGATCGGTATTCTTTGCCATTCAAAGAGCCATTTAAGACCCGTGTAATGAAGCGAAGAAGACAATAGGAGACGCTATTATTCTCTTGAATGACTGCCGGCAGTCACCCGGAAAATAAGTATTAGGGTGTGCTATGTAGCCATTGGCTTTTTCTCCTTCTACAGCATGTGCGATCTGCTTGTCAGTCCAGCAACATGTTGTGTGTGGGTTCCGCAGCAACACGCACACGACTGGAAGGCATCCTTAGTGACAAAGAGTACACTAAGGATTGTGATATAAACAATTTTAACACTCTTAGTAATATGCGCCACGCTGTGAAGCCACACCGATTAAGAACGACAAACACATTTCCGGATAACATTTCCTCACAGTAACACAGCATAAACGCAACACAACAAATACCCAGAATCCTTTGTATTCATGACACTTCCTGACTATTTTATACACCCTGCTAGGTAAGGTGGGCGGGGTTGGGGGCGCGGGGTTGTAAAATATATTCAGGTTTTTGTCACGGACACAAAGGATTCTGGGTATTTGTTGTGTTGCGTTTATGTTGTGTTACTGTGAGGATGTCCTATGTTAAAGTGCAGCTGAAATAGGCTCCAGCACCCCCCACAGTGTTAAAGTTGTTTATATCACAACCATCAGTGTACTCTGTATCACCCAGTATGCCTTTCAATCTTGTTCATGTGATTGCGGAAGCTGCACACAACATGTTGCCGGACCAACAATCGGTTCGTGCATGTTGTTGAAGATGTTTAAGGCAATGGCTTCACAGCACGCCCATATTCTTGTCTTCAGGATGAACGCTGTTGGATAGTCGAGAGAACGTTAGCGGCTCCAATTGTCTTCATTACTCTGTGAAACAGGTTAAAATAGCTCTGTAAGTGGTAAAGGCGGTCGACCTCTGATATATTTCAGCGGGCGGGTACGGTCCTGATAAAATGTTGGTTCGGGTGTACGGCGGGTGGATGACGACTTTGGTGATGCGGATGATATAATTTCCTATCCGCGCATCTCTATTGGGCACTAATACACCCCCATACCATCACAGATGCTGGCTTTTAAACTTTGCACCTATAACAATCCAGATGGTTATTTTCCTATTTGTTCTGGATGAAACCACGTCCACAGTTTCCAAATATAATTTGAAATGTGGACTCGTCAGACCACAGAACACTTTTCCACGTTGCATCAGTCCATCTTAGATGATCTCGGGCCCAGCGAAGCCGGCGGCGTTCCTTTGAGTTGTTGATAAATGGCTTTGGCTTTGCATAGCAGAGTTTTAACTTGCACTTACAGATGTAGCAACCAACTGTAGTTACTGACAGTAGTTTTATGAAGTGTTCCTGAGCCCATGTGGTGATATCCTTTACACACTGATGTCGGTTTTTGATGCAGTGCCGCCTGAGGGATCAAAGGTCCATAATGTCATCGCTTACGTGCAGTGATTTCTCCAGATTCTCTTAACCTTTTGATGATTTTACAGACTGTAGATGGTAAAATCCCTCAATTCCTTTCAATAGCTGGTTGAGAAATGTTGTTCTAAAACTGTTCGACAATTTGCTTACAAATTGTTGACCCTCGCCCCATCCTTGTTTGTGAATGACTTAGCATTTCATGGAGGCTTTTTTATACCCAATCATGGCACCCACCTGTTCCCAATTAGCCTGCACAGCTGTGGGATGTTCCAAATAAGTGTTTGATGAGCATTCCTCAACTTTATCAGTGTTTATTGCCACCTTTCCCAACTTCTTTGTCACGTGTTGCTGGCATGAAATTCTAAAGTTAATGATTATTTGCAAAAAAAATTTTTTAAATCAGTTTTAACATCAAATATGTTGTCTTTGTAGCATATTCAAATGAATATGGGTTGAAAATGATTTTCAAATCATTTTATTCCGTTTATATTTACATGTAACACAATTTCCCAACTCATATGGACACGGGGTTTGTAGAAGAATTAGTACTAACCCAAAATATTGAATGGAAACTGATTAAAAATAAATGTACAATTACATTGTGCTAAAACACGCTTATCCGTGGTCGGGTTGCGGGGGCAGCAGCCTAGGCAGGGAAGCCCAGACATTCCTCTCCCCTGCCACTTTGTCCAGCTCTTCCCGGGGAATCCAGAGGCGTTCCCTAGGCCAGCCGGGAGACATAGTCTACCCAATGTGTCGTGGGTCTTCCCTGTGGCTTCCTACCGGTCCAACGTGCCCCAAACACCTCCCTAGAGAGGCGTTCGGGTGGCATCCTGACCAGCTGCCTGAACAAGCTCATCTGGCTCCTCTCGATGTGGAGGAGCAGCGGCTCCCGGATGGCAGAGCTTCTCACTCAGTCTCTAAGGGTGGAGGTGGAGGAAACTCATTTCAGCCGCTTGTACCCGCAATCTCGTTCTTTTGGTCATAACCCAAGGCTCATGACCATAGGTGAGAATGGGAACGTAGATCGACCGGTAAATTGAGAGCCTTGCCTTCCGGTTCGACTCCTTCTTCACCACAACGGATCGATGCAGCGTCCGCATTACTAAAGACGCCGCACCGATCCACCTGTCCATCTCATGATCCACTCTTTCCTCACTGCAGTAAATTAATAATCAATATGTTTATTAACTAAACAGTATATTCAATAACATCGCAAATGGAAATCCAGCTGCACCAATTTAGTCATATGTTTGTGCTTAAAGGTGCCATATGTAATAATTTAATGTCATTTCGACGTCCCGCCCTCCACTCTTTGAGCAATTAGAAAGTCCGTGAGTGTGTCATATCCAGGTTGCCAGTTACGCACCGCCATCTTCTTTGTCTAGCTACTGCCACTGATAAAGTTACTAAACATGTCAGACTTTAGTAAATATTAAAGGCGTCGTTACGATTCTTGACTTCTTCATGACAAAACGAGGATTTGTATCGGGGATGCCTTTGAAAGATGGAGACGATTGAAGGCGGACAAACGTTTTCATCTGACGCTAAATTTGCTCATTTCCTCCATGATAGGTAAGTAAGGCATTTACGTTTTCTTACTACTTGTAATAAATGGAAATGGACATTTGGTATGTAAACTATATTGGCCAATACAGTCTATGATATTGTCTAACAACGCTAGTATGTTCGTGCAACAAATGCTTAGCATGTTAGCCCGGTCAATGACACATCAACATATAGGCTAATGGAGGAAATATATGCCGGATAGCCTGTATGCAGATGTGTCATCCAACTGACAGGGCAACATATATTTTTAACAAATAAAACCTGTGTGCATATGGGTAGTGTCAGTGCCAGAGGTGTGGACTCGAGTCACATGACCTGGACTCGAGTCATGAATTTGATGACTTTAGACTCGACTTGACAACATTTAAAAAGACTTGCAACTCGACTTAGACTTTAACAGCCATGACTTGTGACTTGACTTGGACTTGAGCCTTTTGACTTGACATTACTTGCTACTTTCCCCAAAACCCAACGATTAAAAGGTTATTCAGGAGCGCTCCGTATCCGTCCGTGTGTGCGATGACAGTGTGCGCGCTACCTGTCAGTACAACAGCCAATCAAATTACATCCATGTTATTTTCGTCACACAGCATTCAGCCAATCAAATTGCATGAAAACCAATGAAGAAGAGCTCTCAAACAACACGCCAGTGAGTAAAGTTTTGCCAAAAATGGTTTTGTTCGGGTATGAAAACTACGACTTGGTCAACAAAAAACGAATTGCCGTATGCAAAGCATGTTGTTCGTTCGAAGATTACAGGCAGAGACGCAACAACTTCCAACTTCGTTCGACATTTGAAGATGCACAAAGAAGGGTAAGTTTTGAATGTAAGCTAACGTTTATTGGCCAAGTAACGTACCTTTTATTTGCTGTTTAGTTAAATCAGTGAGGCTGTAAACTCACTGCTAACGTTATAACCATAGACATCTTATAAGTAGACGCAGCATCGACCACTACTGGCGCTGACGAGACGAGACGCGCTCCCGCCATCTTGGAGTGGTGATCCCCTCCACTCAGTGCAATTCATTTGGCAGGAGCAATGAACTGTCGGCGCATTTTATTCCTTTTACCTTACTGAATACCACTGATATTCACACACTTTTTTGTCATACGTGTAACTATGGTAAAGGACACATTTTATGGCGTATTCATAGTTTGCTTAACAGTAATAGAATATTCTTATATGCTATAAGTGACCAGACGTCCAAGATCAAAACTGGGAATAATAATCCCAAAAAGGGGGAAATAAACGGTCAGCTATTTCTAAGTTGAAGAAACAATATGATTAGGTTATATATACATGCATATATCCTACATAAACAATGTATGAATACATTAGATATCTATATATCTTATAGACTGTATCTCTGTTGCTGCAACAGCATTGAGTTTATTCTCTCTTGACACTTTGTATTAATATTTTGTATTACATTCTTCCCTTAAATGATCATGTTTACAGTGATTGTTTTATATGTATTTTTTATGTATGTTGCTTTGGATAAAAGTGTCTGCCAACTTAAACATAAACGTATATAAACACCTAAAAGTCTTTATATCAGCTAAAACCACAAATCTGTTTCACTGGATTCAGAATAAAAGCAAATTCTGTCTTACCCAACAAAATAGTATTTGAATATTGTTACTTGAAGACTTATTCCTGGTTACAATTATACTGTTAAGAAAGTATTGTCTTATACTTTGCCTAAAATGAGAATGCATCATAGTCAGTGGCGGCTGGTGAATTTTCCATAGGGCCGTGAAATCTAAAAAATACAACTCTGTTCCTTGTTATTTTCATGTATTTGTTATGTTTTTCATGTGTACGCACACATAAACACATACAGTATGAGATGAGATAAGGTAAGAACAGGATAGAAACTGCTGTGGAACTAGTTACAATGCTATATGCCATGGAAATACAATGTTAACACCTTTGTGCAAATAAGTACAGTTGCACTTGTTTTTTCAAATGTGTTCATTCTGTAAAGGAATGAGTTAAATGTTTAAAATAACCGGTTAATAGTGCTATTATGAAGTGCAATGTCACCACAATTTTTTTTTATTATAAATACATACAGCGTTTTAAAAGCATACACAATCTGTTTAAATATAGTAGTCTCAAGGTCAAGGTCAAGGTTCAACTTTATAGTCTGTGGTTAAAAGGACTTGAAATAAATCGAAAATCAAAATGCAGGACTTGGGACTAGAATTGAGACTTTCGAGTCTTGACTTTGGACTTGACTCGGGACTTGCCTGTCTTGACTTGGGACTTGACTCGAGACTCGAGGGCAAAGACTTGAGACTTACTTGTGACTTGCAAAACAATGACTTGGTCCCACCTCTGGTCAGTGCCTATTTTGTTCTCAATATGCTGATACGCTGAGGAAATGGGTTCCAACATTAACACGGCGAATTGCAGTTTCTGGTACTGTATGTGCATCAGGCACATATAGGGTGGTATTTGCTTGGCACAATATAATGCATTACATGTAATGATTTTCTACTTTGTGTATTGACATGGTAGTAGGCTCTATGATTTATGCGTAAAGTGTTTTTTGCGTAACGTGGGTTGACTCGTAGAATTGCACTTCACACTGAAAGATGGTGATGCGCGTACATGGAAGAATGCTGTGCGTCAGGTTGGATACAACATGGAGTTATGCTAAATGAAATGTGGCGGTAATTTTACTGTTGGCTTTGGCTTGCCATCAAAGTAGGCCTATGTGATATATAATATATAATATTCAATGGTGGTCCGTGCGATCAAACTAGACATTTTATGCCAACAATCTGTCCCGACTCCCGACAAAATTGTTGGTGTGTAACGTTACAAATACAATTGGCTAATTGACATTAGTAAAATGTGGCATAATTACTTAGTAAACCAGGGGTGTCAAACTCATTTTAGATCGGGGGCCACATGAAGAAAAATGTACTCCCAAGTGGGCCGGACTGGTAAAACCACGGCACGATAACTTAAAAATAAAGACAACTTAAGATTGTTTTCTTTGTTTAAAATGAGAAAAAGCACATTCTGAAAATGTACAAATAACAATGTTGTTTTTTTTTTTTTACACTTACATGTTGCGGTTAATAGTATTTTGCCTTTTTTTCGTTATTTATACTTTCTGAATTAATAATGTGATAATGTTCCTCAGTCAATTCATTGGTGTTGATTTTCAATCTATCTAGATTAAAAAAAATATCAAAATCAATTTACAGGAGGTTTTTTGAGTAGTTTGCTCATTTTCCACAACTGATGTACTACTAACATGTGTTTTTTTTTTGTTTTAACACATATAGCATTATCTACATAGAAACAAAAAATTGCTATTCCAACATCTAGTGGACACATTTAGAACAGCAGTTTCTTTCATTCAAAAATTTCGGCTCACAGTTATACTTAGCAAACTCATCCGTGGGCCGGATAAAATGTGTTCGTGGGCCTGATCCGGCCCGCGGGCCTTACGTTTGATACCCCTCTAGTAAACCATCTTGCAGGAAACATAAACAAGAGAAACCTACAGTGTAGGACTCGTCGATTGCCATTTGAAGTTCTTTGGAGTAGGATTTGGATTTGGCTGCCCATCTGGCAACCTCAGTCATGGAGAGTGGGAGTGGACTACATAATTATGATGAGATTGCACTGCCATTTCTGCCCACATTACGACATATGGCTCTTTTAAGAAACTTCTCTATGACTTTAGCTTCCTACTTCTTCTTTGTTTGGTATTGACATTACTGCCACAAGTGGTGAAAAAGTGTATTAAGTACCGCTACAGCCCATACAGACCACATCTGTGAAACAGATTTTTTGGCAGCCCTCACGGTGGCGCTCACGGCCCAACAAAGGCTCTATGATTAAGAAATACTGTTCTAGAATATCAACAATTACTGTTTATAAACACATAGACAAATACAAACACAACACATGGCTGCCTCTATTGTTATGAAACCTTTATATATAGAAATGTATATCGCCGCTACTGCTGGGATGTTACTGACGTGACGTACGGCTCACCTCCCGCCCTATGAATACTGGTGGTGGTCAAGCGAGCGCTGTTTTCAATGGGTACTAGGCGCCATTTAGCCTTTCTGGAAGAAAAACTGCCATATACTTGTGTGGTTTTCGGCTGTACAAACCATTCAAATCGCGGAAAAGATGAACATTTCTTTAGAGTTTCTCAAAAGGTTATCAAAAAGGATGAAGACGTGGGGCGGTATAGCTCGGTTGGTAGAGTGGCCGTGCCAGCAACTTGAGGGTTCCAGGTTCGATCCCCGCTCTCGCCATCCTAGTCACTGCCGTTGTGTCCTTGGGCAAGACACTTTACCCACCTGCTCTCAGTGCCACCCACACTGGTTTAAATGTAACTTAGATATTGGGTTTCACTATGTAAAAGTGATTTGAGTCACTAGAGAAAAGCGCTATATAAATATAATTCAATTCAAAGCTCAAGATTTGTGGAAAAATGACTAAGAGAAAAGGAGCACACACTCCAGTCCAAGGGAGCAGAGCCAAAGAATGCACGCGTTTGGAGTAGAGGTGGGGAAAATAATCGATTTTTAGATGCATCACAATTTGGACATGGACAATTATGGAATCGATAAGTAAACGTCAAGAATTAATAAGCAATTTATTGATTGTAAATAAAGTAATGCAGACGGTTGTAAAATTTGGCTGACTGCAGCAAGCCACCTCACCGAGAGATCCGACCAGCTCCTTTTATTGTAGGGCACTTATACACTTTTTTGCACACATGTTCATTGATTTAATAAATGTGGGAATTAACTTAACTGTTTTCTTATTCCAAATGAATTTTTCTTTTTTAAGTTGCAAGTGATAAACGCTTATCTAGTGAAACAAAAAGAAATGTAAGACTGCATCAGTACACCATAATATAAGATGAATCATTGATTTTTAATCGAATTGTAGCCCCTGAATCGTAATTGAATCGTGAGATTCAATCGAATCGTGACCTTTACTAAAGATTCCCACCTCTAGTTTGCAGTGATCACTTTGTTAAAGGTTTGTTTAATATACTTAAAACGTTTTTTATTCCCCATTTAAGTATTACCTTGATATTGTTGGTATTTCTTAAGCACATGTATGCTATGAGTGTTTGAAAAAGCACCAACTCGCTGTCTCTAAATAAAAGAAAGCAAATGTGAGCAAAACCTACAAGAGTTAGAGCGGAACTGCACTATTTTTGGGATTTTCTTTGTTCATTTATCGTTCACAATCATTATAAAAGACAAAACGACGGATGTATTCTTTTGAATGCATTCTAGAAATAAACGTAAATAAAAGTCCGCAAAGGGCCTGAATACATATGAACATGTGATTTTTGAGTGTTTTAAAACATTTAAAAAAATTAAATAACACATAAACACATTTCTGTTTTTTTTCTATCAAGTTGTGGTGCCGAGTGTACAATAATGAGGGATACAATGTACTTTTTAGATTTTAGCAAATGGCTGCAATGAAGTAAAGAGTGAAAAGTTTAAAGGGGTCTGAATACTTTCCGTACCCACTGTAAATGTGTAAATTGCTGTCTATTAGTATGTCTTACTTTGCTCTTTGATTTGTCCCAGTACTGAGTGAGGCACCTCCAGATCGGCCACAGAATGTCCTGTTTGACAACTGGCAGTTGACATGGACCCCTGCCACAGAAAAGCACAATGTCACCTACACTGTTAAGTACCAGAGGTGGGTAGTAACGCGCTACATTTACTTCGTTACGTTTACTTGAGTAACTTTTGGGATAAATTGTATTTCTACGAGTAGTTTTTTTGCAACATACTTTTACTTCTACTTGAGTATATTTATAGAGAAGAAACGCTACTTTTACTCCGTTCCATTTATCTACATTCAGTTCGCTACTCGCCAAATGTTTTTATCGATCTATAAATGTTTGTTTTGGTTCATGACAGAGCTTCAAAGTAGGATCTACGCATGCCTGCGTTTCACCAATCATATGCAGTCACTGGTGACGTTGGACCAATCAAACAGAGCCAGGCGGTCACATGACCCGACTTAAACAAGTTGAAAAACGTATTGGGGTGTTACCATTTAGTGGTCAATTGTACGGAATATGTATTGTACTGTGCAATCTACTAATAAAAGTTTCAATCAATCAATCAAAAGTGTAAAGGAAAAAAGACACTTTTTATTTCAACCTAAAGACTGATCGCACAGTTCCTGTCTTCACAATAAAAGTGCCGCTCCATCGCGCCTGCGCTAACAAAATAAGAGTCTCCGAAAGCCAGCGCAAACAAGCTAGCAAGATACGGAGTTTGCCGCCAATGTATTTATTGTGAAGTGTATAAAAACGAATATGGAAGCTGGACAGATAAGAGGCCAAAAACCAACGACTTTCATGTGGTATCAGACAGAAAAGAGGAACTTTTTTTTTCCTCCATTTGAAAACGTGGACGTCTGATTCCAATCATTGCAAGTCATCAGAATCAGGTAATACACCAACTTATATTATTGTCTTCATGAAAGATAGGAATTTATGTGTTAAACATGCATGTATATTCATTAAAACACCTTCAACATGTGAACAAAAACGGCAAAATAAATAAATATAAATATGTATATATGTATATATATATATATATATATATATATATATATATATATATATATATATATATATATATATATGATTTGTGTGTGTGTGTGTGTAAATGATATGTGTGTGTGTATGTATATATGAGGTAGATCACCTCGACTTGGTCATTTACTAAGTAATTGATAAACGTTGAAAAACTTATTGGGGTGTTACCATTTAGTGGTCAATTGTACGGAATATGCACTGTACTGTACAATCTACTAATACAAGTTTTAATCAATCAATCAAATCAATGAATGCCTACTGAGGTTATGGTGCTGTTAAGTTATTGTGGCTCAATGTGCCATTTTTTTATTGTATTTTAATGTACTATTATTTAATATTTATTATTGTTTTAGTTGCTTAATAGATATTCCTGGCTCTGAATTTGCTCATTGCTGTTTTTATGTTTTTGTGCATTATTTGTTGCCATAATCAGGTTACTCATCAGTTACTCAGTACTTGAGTAGTTTTTTCACAACATACTTTTTACTTTTACTCAAGTAAATATTTGGGTGACTACTCCTTACTTTTACTTGAGTAATAAATCTCCAAAGTAACAGTACTCTTACTTGAGTACAATTTCTGGCTACTCTACCCACCTCTGTTAAGTACCACAGGTGAGGGTCAGTGAGTGTGTGTGCGTGTGTGAGCTGGCAAGAGGGTTTGGAGGGAGAAGACAAACCATTGTAGTGCACGGTGGCACTTCGGTGCAGTAGTATAATCTAGGCTTCACTTGTGTGTCAAACCAAGACAATTTCATAGGTGTCTCCATTTCTTGTGTTTATTTTCTATTTGCGAGTGGGCTCAGAATGTAACCCCCTTGAAGAGCAGGGATCTACATCTCCCATTTCTGAAACTATTTTTTTGTATCTTTTAATGGGACAACACCAGAGAAAAGACTCTTGTACCGTTGTTGGTTTACAGCTTGCATAACAGTAAAAATGTGCAATCTTCTCAAAATAACTTGACATATAGCCATTAATTAACACATAACTGCTAAGTGTTTTGTTTTTTTGTTTTTTCAGCTTGTGACACTGGAAAACATATCATTTTAATGCTATATAATGTAAAAGACCACTTTTGATACAGTATACCATCAAATTTGAATATTTTGTTTACAGCACCAAATGGGCATTTGTGGTATTCCTTTTATGTTACAATACTTAACAGACACTTGGTACAGTTGATTATCAAATTTCAATTTACAGTAGTTTACACATTATAACAATAAGGGGTGCAACCATTCACAAAATTTACAATTCATTTATTACCTGAAGAGTGAGGGTTAGCATAATTTCACCAGCTAAAAGGTGAGCACAAGTCACTACCTAAAGATATAAACTTCCCATCAGTCGGCATCCCAGTGAGAGCAAGAATGCTACATGATATATTTATGTTTCACAGCAGTGTGTAAATGTTAATTTCTGAGGTGTTTACATTATTAAATGTTAAATTGTCAAACTTTTATGAGAATCAGCATTTTCCAAAGTGATATAAGACGTCCACCACAGAGCACACTATTTCTCTGCATGAACATTATTATTTTACATTTTTTACATGGATGTTTATATTGTC